>NW_026737775.1:0-32593 GCF_949786415.1 Peromyscus eremicus | reverse complement strand
GAAGCACAGTTATTATGTTCTGAGCAAACTCACTGTTTGGACCCCATAGGAAACACAGTAGAGTAGAAGAGTGCTCTTTCCTCTAAAGCAGAGTAAGTTTCTTGTAAGGCGAGCTACGTTTGTATCCCAGTTCTAAATGGAGTAGAATCACATGCAGTTTCTGGTCTTACGATCATGAGTTGTTTTATGGTAAGAATAGTCACTATTGTGCTCCCATTGCCATACACAGGACCAATAGCACATGCGTCTGTTCCCAGCAAGTACAGTGTATTGGACTGAATAGGATCTACTGTTCTTGTCAGGTTCCTAAGCAGAATTGAAGTAGATATGGCCGTGTGTGTTGGAAGCACAGTTCTTTTTTTCTGAGCAAGCTCACTGTTCGGACCCCATAAGAAACACAGCAGAGTAGAAGAGTGCTCTTTTATCTAAAGCAGAGTGTGTTTCTTGTACGGCGAGCTAGCGTTTATTCCTAGTCCTAAATGGAGTTGAATCACATAGAGTTTCTGGTCCTACGAACAAGGTTTTTTTCTGGTAAGGAAAGTCACATTGTGCTCCCATTGCCAAACACAGTGCAAATAGCACTCGCGTCTGTTCCCAGCAAGTACAGTGTATTGGAGTGAAGAGGAGCTACTGTTCTTCTCAGTTTCCTAAGCAGAGTTGAACTAGATATGGCCCGTGTGTCTAGGAAGCACAGTTATTATGTTCTGAGCAAGCTCACTGTTCTGGCCCTATAGGAAACACAGTAGAGTAGAAGAGTGCTCATTTCTCTAAAGCAGAGTGTGTTTCTTGTAAGGCGAGCTAGCTTTTGTTTCCTAGTCCTAAATGGAGTTGAATCACATGCAGTTTCTGGTCCTACAAACAAGAGTTGTTTTCTGGTAAAGAAAGTCACTATTGTGCTCCCATTGCCATACACAGGGCAAATAGCACTCGCGTCTTTCCCAGCAAGTGCAGTGTATTGGACTGAATAGGAGCTACTGTTCTTGTCAGTTTTCTAAGCAGAGTTGACCTACATATGGTCCGTGTGTGTAGGAAGCACAGTTCTTTTGTTCTTAGCGAGCTCACTGTTCTGGCCTTATAGGAAACCCGGTAGAGTAGAAGAGTGCTCTTTTCTCTAAAGCAGAGTGTGTTTCTTGTAAGGCGAGCTCGCATTTGTTTCCCAGTCCTAAATGGAGTTGAGTCTCATGCAGTTTTTGGTCCAACGAGCAAGAGTTGTTTTCTGGTAAGAAGAGTAACTATTATGCTCCAAACGCCATACACAGTGCAAATATCACTTGCGTCTGTTCCCAGCAAGTACAGTGTATTGCTGAATAGGAGCTACTGTTCTTGTCAGTTTCCTAAGCAGAGTTGAACTAGATATGATCCATGTGTGTAGGAAGCACAGTTCTTTTGTTCTGAGCAAGCTCACTGTTTGGACCCCATAGGAAACACAGTAGAGTACAAGAGTGCTCTTTTCTCAAAAGCAGAGTGTGTTTCTTGTAAGGCGAGCTAGCATTTGTTTCCCAGTCCTAAATGGAGTTGAATCACATGCAGTTTCTGGTCCTACGAGCAAGAGCTGTTTTATGGAAAGAAGAGTCACTATTGCACTGCCATTGCCATACACAGGACAAATAGCACTGGCGTCTGTTCCCAGCAAGTACAGTGTATTGGACTGAAGAGAATCTACTGTTCTTGTCAGGTTCCTAAGCAGAATTGAACTAGATATGGCCGTATGTAGGAAGCACAGTTCTTTTGTTCTGAGCAAGCTCACTGTTCGGACCCCATAGAAAACACAGTAGAGTAGAAGAGTGCTCTTTTCTCAAAAGCAGAGTGTGTTCCTTGTAAGGCGAGCTACGTTTGTTTCCCAGTCCTTAATGGAGTTGAATCACATGCAGTTTCTGGTCCAACGAGCAAGAGTTGTTTTCTGGTAAGGAAAGTCACTATTGTGCTTCTATTGCCATACAGTGCAAATAGCACTCACGTCTGTTCCCAGCAAGTACAGTGTATCGGACTGAAGAGGAGCTACTGTTCTTGTCAGTTTCCTAAGCAGAGTTGAACTACATATGGTCCGTGTGTGTAGGAAGCACAGTTCTTTTGTTCTGAGCAAGCTCACTTTTTGGACCCCATAGGAAACACAGTAGAGTAGAAGAGTGCTCTTTTCTCTAAAGCAGAGTGTGTTTCTTGTAAGGCAAGCTAGCGTTTGTTTCCCAGTCCTAAATGGAGTTGAATCCCATGCAGTTTCTAGTCCTACGAGCAAGAGTTGTTTTATGGTAAGAAGAGTCACTAATGCGCTGCCATTGCCATACACAGGACAAATAGCACTGGCGTCTGTTCGCAGCAAGTACAGTGTATTGGAATGAAGAGCATCTACTGCTCTTGTCAGGTTCCTAAGCAGAATTGAACTAGATATGTCCGTGTGTGTAGGAAGCACAGTTCTTTTGTTCTGAGCAAGCTCACTGTTCGGACCCCATAGGAAACACAATAGAGTAGAAGAGTGCTCTTTTCTCAAAAGCAGAGTGTGTTTTTTGTAAGGCAATCTAGCGTTTGTTTCACAGTCCTAAATGGAGTTGAATCACATGCAGTTTCTGGTCCTACGAGCAAGAGTTGTTTTCTGGTAAGGAAAGTCGCAATTGCGCTCCATTTGCCATACACAGTACAAATAGCACTCGCGTTTGTTCCCAGCAAGTACAGTGTATCAGACTGAAGAGGAGCTACTGTTCTTGTCAGGTTCCTAAGCAGAGTTGAACGAGATATGGCCCGTGTGTTGGAAACACAGTTTTTTGTTCTGAGCAAGCTCACTGTTTGGACCCCATAGGAAACACAGTAGAGTAGAAGGGTGCTCTTTTCACAAAAGCAGAGTGCGTTTCTTGTAAGGCAAGCTAGTGTTTGATTCCCAGTCCTAAATGGAGTTGAATCACATGCAGTTTCTGGTCCTTGGAGCAAGAGTTGTGTTCTGGTAAGAAGAGTCACTATTGCGCTGCCATTGCCATACACAGGACAAATAACACTGGCGTCTTTTCCCCGCAAGTACAGTGTATTGGTTCGAAGAGTATCTACTGTTCTTGTCAGGTACCAAAGCAGACTTGAACTAGATATGGCCGTGTGTAGAAAGCACAGTTTTTTTTGGTTCTGAGCAAGCTCACTGTTCGGAACCCATAGGCAACAGAGTAGAGTTGAAGAGTGCTCTTTTCTCAAAAGCAGAGTGTGTTTCTTGGAAGGCGAGCTAGCTTTTGGTTCCCAGTCCTTAATGGAGTTGAGTCACATGCAGTTTTTTGTCCTACGAGCAAGAGTTGTTTTCTGGTAAGACGAGTCACTATTGTGCTCCAATTGCCATACACAGTGCAAATAGCTCTCGCGTATGTTCCCCGCAAGTACCGTGTATTGGACTGAAGAGGAGCTACTGTTCTTGTCAGTTTCCTAAGCAGAGTTGAACTAGATATGGCCAGTGTGTGTAGGAAGCACAGTTCTTTTGTTCTGAGCAAGCTCACTGTTCTGGCCCTATAGGAAACACAGTAGAGTAGAAAAGTGCTCTTTTCTCTAAAGCAGATTGTCTTTCTTGTAAGGCGAGCTAGCGTTCGTTTCCCAGTCCTAAATGGAGTTGAATCCCATGCATTTTCTTGTCCTACGAGCAAGAGTTGTTTTATGGTAAGAATAGTCACTATTGTGCTGCCATTGCCATACACAGGACAAATAGCACAGGCTTCTGTTCCCAGCAAGTACAGTGTATTGGACTGAAGAGGATCTACTGTTCTTGTCAGGTTCCTAATCAGAATTGAACTAGATAAGGCCTTGTGTGTAGGAAGCACAGTTCTTTTGTTCTCAGCAAGCTGACTGTTCTGGCCCTACAGGAAACACAGTAGAGTAGAAGAGTGCTCTTTTCTCAAAAGCAGAGTGTGTTTCATGTAAGGCGAGCTAGAGTTTGTTTCCCAGTCCTAAATGGAGTTGAGTCACATGCAGTTTTTTGTCCTATGAGCAAGAGTTGTTTTCTGGTAAGACGAGTCACTATTGTGATCCGATTGCCATGCACAGTGCAAATAGCACTCGCGTCTGTTCCCAGCAAGTACAGTGTATTGGACTGAAGAGGAGCTACTGTTCTTGTCAAATTCCTAAGCAGAGTTGAACTAGATATGGTCCGTGTGTGTAGGAAGCACAGTTGTTTTGTTCTGAGCAAGCTCACTGTTTGGATCCCATAGGAAACACAGTAGAGTAGAAGATTGTTTTTTTCTCAAAAGCAGAGTGTGTTTCATGTAAGGCGAGCTAGCATTTGTTTTCCAGTCCTAAATGTAGTTGAATCACATGCAGTTTCTGGTCCTATGAGCAAAGTTGTTTTCTGGTAAGGAAAGTCACTATTGTGCTCCCATTGACATACACAGTGCAAATAGCACTCGCGTCTGTTCCCCGCAAATACAGTGTATTGGACTGAAGAGGAGCTACTGTTCTTGTCAGTTTCCTAAGCAGAGTTGAACTAGATATGGTTTGTGTGTAGGAAGCACAGTTTTTTGTTCTGAGCAAGCTCACTGTTTGGACCCCATAGGAAACACAGTAGAGTACAAGAGTGCTCTTTTATCAAAAGCAGAGTGTGTTTCTTGTAAGGCGAGCTAGTGTTTGTTTCCCAGTCCTAAATGGAGTTGAATCACATGCAGTTTCTGGTCCTACGAGCAAGAGTTGTTTTCTGGTAAGAAGAGTAACTATTGCGCTGCCATTGCCATACACAGGACAAATAGCACTGGCGTCTGTTCCCAGCAAGTACAGTGTATTGGACTGAAGAGGATCTACTGTACTTGTCAGGTTCCTAAGAAGAATTGAACTAGATATGGCAGTGTGTGTAGGAAGCACAGTTTTTTTTGTTCGGAGCAAGCTCACTGTTCGGACCCCATAGGAAACGCAGTAGAGTAGAAGAAATCTCTTTTCTCTAAAGCAGATTGTGTTTCTTGTAAGGCGAGCTAGCATTTGTTTCCCAGTCCTAAATGGAGTTGAATCACATACAGTTTCTGGTCCTACGAGCAAGAGTTGTTTTCTGGTAAGGAAAGTCACTATTGTGCTCCCATTGCCATACACAGTGCAAATAGCACTCGCGTCTGTTCCCAGCAAGTACAGTGTATTGGACTGAAGAGGAGCTACTGTTCTTGTCTGTTTCCTAAGCAGAGTTGAACTAGATATGGCCCGTGTGTGTAGGAAGCACAGTTGTTTTGTTCTGAGCAAGCTCACTGTTCTGGCCCTATAGGAAACACAGTAGAGTAGAAGAGTGCTCTTTTCTCTAAAGCAGAGTGTGTTTCTTGTAAGGCGAGCTAGCATTTGTTTCCCAGTCCTAAATGGAGTTGAATCACATGCACTTTCTGGTCCTACGAGCAAGAGTTGTTTTATGGTAAGAAGAGTCACTATTGCACTGACATTGCCATACACAGGACAAATAGCACTGGCGTCTGTTCCCTGCAAGTACAGTGTATTGGATGGAAGAGGATCTACTGTTCTTGTCAGGTTACTAAGCAGACTTGAACTAGATAGGGTCGTGTATAGAAAGCACTGTTTTCTTGTTCTGAGCAAGCTCACTGTTCGGAACCCATAGGAAACACAGTAGAGTAGAAGAGTGCTCTTTTCTCAAAAGCAGAGTGTGTTCCTTGTAAGGCGAGCTAGCGTTTGTTTCCCAGTCCTAAATGTAGTTGAGTCACATGCAGTTTTTTGTCCTACGAGCAAGAGTTGTTTTCTCGTAACACGAGTCACTATTGTGCTCCAATAGCCATACACAGTGCAAATAGCACTCGTGGCTGTTCCACGCAAGTACAGTGTATTGAACTGAAGAGGGTCTACTGTTCTTGTCAGTTTCCTGAGCAGAGTTGAACTAGATATGGCCCGTGTGTTTAGGAAGCACAGTTCTTTTGTTCTGAGCAAGCTCACTGTTCTGGCCCTATAGGAAACACAGTAGAGTAGATGAGTGCTCTTTTATCAAAAGCAGAGTGTGTTTCTTGTAAGGCGAGCTAGTGTTTGTTTCCCAGTCCTAAATGGAGTTGAATCACATGCAGTTTCTGGTCCTACGAGCAAGAGTTGTTTTCTGGTAAGAAGAGTAACTATTGCGCTGCCATTGCCATACACAGGACAAATAGCACTGGCGTCTGTTCCCTGCAAGTACAGTGTATTGGACTGAAGAGGTTCTACTGTACTTGTCAGGTTCCTAAGAAGAATTGAACTAGATATGGCAGTGTGTGTAGGAAGCACAGTTTTTTTTGTTCGGAGCAAGCTCACTGTTCGGACCCCATAGGAAACGCAGTAGAGTAGAAGAAATCTCTTTTCTCTAAAGCAGATTGTGTTTCTTGTAAGGCGAGCTAGCATTTGTTTCCCAGTCCTAAATGGAGTTGAATCACATACAGTTTCTGGTCCTACGAGCAAGAGTTGTTTTCTGGTAAGGAAAGTCACTATTGTGCTCCCATTGCCATACACAGTGCAAATAGCACTCGCGTCTGTTCCCAGCAAGTACAGTGTATTGGACTGAAGAGGAGCTACTGTTCTTGTATGTTTCCTAAGCAGAGTTGAACTAGATATGGCCCGTGTGTGTAGGAAGCACAGTTGTTTTGTTCTGAGCAAGCTCACTGTTCTGGCCCTATAGGAAACACAGTAGAGTAGAAGAGTGCTCTTTTCTCTAAAGCAGAGTGTGTTTCTTGTAAGGCGAGCTAGCATTTGTTTCCCAGTCCTAAATGGAGTTGAATCACATGCACTTTCTGGTCCTACGAGCAAGAGTTGTTTTATGGTAAGAAGAGTCACTATTGCACTGACATTGCCATACACAGGACAAATAGCACTGGCGTCTGTTCCCTGCAAGTACAGTGTATTGGATGGAAGAGGATCTACTGTTCTTGTCAGGTTACTAAGCAGACTTGAACTAGATAGGGTCGTGTATAGAAAGCACTGTTTTCTTGTTCTGAGCAAGCTCACTGTTCGGAACCCATAGGAAACACAGTAGAGTAGAAGAGTGCTCTTTTCTCAAAAGCAGAGTGTGTTCCTTGTAAGGCGAGCTAGCGTTTGTTTCCCAGTCCTAAATGTAGTTGAGTCACATGCAGTTTTTTGTCCTACGAGCAAGAGTTGTTTTCTCGTAACACGAGTCACTATTGTGCTCCAATAGCCATACACAGTGCAAATAGCACTCGTGGCTGTTCCACGCAAGTACAGTGTATTGAACTGAAGAGGGTCTACTGTTCTTGTCAGTTTCCTGAGCAGAGTTGAACTAGATATGGCCCGTGTGTTTAGGAAGCACAGTTCTTTTGTTCTGAGCAAGCTCACTGTTCTGGCCCTATAGGAAACACAGTAGAGTAGATGAGTGCTCTTTTATCTAAAGCAGAGTGTGTTTCTTGTAAGGCGAGCTAGGGTTTGTTTCCCAGTCCTAACTGGAGTTGAATCACATGCAGTTTTTGGTCCTACAAGCAAGAGTTGTTTTCTGGTAAGGAAAGTCACTATTGTGCTCCCTTAGCCACACACAGTTCAAATAGCGCTCGCGTCTGTTCCCAGCAAGTACAGTGTATTGGACAGAAGAGGAGATAGTGTTCTTGTCAGTTTTCTAACCAGAGTTGAACTAGATATGGCCCGTGTGTGTAGGAAGCACAGTTCATTTGTTCTGAGCAAGCTCACTGTTCGGACCACATAGGAAACACAGTAGAGTAGAAGAGTGCTCTTTTCTCAAAAGCAGAGTGTGTTTCTTGTAAGGCAAGCTAGCGTTTTTTCCCAGTCCTAAATGGAGATGAATCCCATGCAGTTTCTGGTCCTACGAGCAAGAGTTGTTTTCTGGTAAGAATTGTCACTATTGTGCTCCCATTGTCATACACAGGGCAAATAATACGGGCGTCTATTCCCAGCATGTAGAGTGTATTGGACTGAAGAGGATCTACTCTTCTTGTCAGTTTCCTAAGCAGAGTTGAACTAGATATGGCCCGTGTGTGTAGGAAGCACAGTTCTTTTGTTCTGAGCAAGCTGACTGTTCTGGCCCTATAGGAAACACAGTAGAGTAGAAGAGTGCTCTTTTCTCAAAAGCAGAGTGTGTTTCTTGTAAGGCGAGCTAGCGTTTGTTTCCGAGTCCTAAATGGAGTTGAATCACATGCAGTTTTTGGTCCTATGAGCAAGAGTTGTTTTCTTTTAAGAAGAGTCACTATTACGCTCCCATTTTCATACACAGGGCAAATAGCAATGGCGTCTGTTCCCAGCATGTACAGTGTATTGGACTGAAGAGGATCTACTGTTCTTGTCAGTTTCCTAAGCAGAGTTGAACTAGATATGGCCCGTGTGTGTAGGAAGCACAGTTCTTTTGTTCTGAGCAAGCTCGCTGTTCGGACCACATAGGAAACACAGTAGAATAGGCGAGTGCTCTTTTCTCAAAAGCAGAGTGTGTTTCTTGTAAGGCTAGCTAGTGTTTGTTTCCCAGTCAGAAACAGAGTTGAATCACACGCAGTTTCTGGTCCTACGAGCAAGAGTTGTTTTCTTGTAAGAAGAGTCACTACTGCGCTCCCATTGCCATACACAGGACAAATAGCACTGGCGTCTGATTCCAGCAAGTACAGTGTATTGGACTGAAGAGGATCTACTGCTCTTGTCAGGTTCCTAAGCAGAATTGAATTAGATATGGCCGTGTGTGTAGGAAGGACATTTCTTTTGTTCTGAGCAAGCTCACTGTTCAGACTCCATAGGAAACACAGTAGAGTAGAAGAGTGCTCTTTTCTCAAAAGCAGAGTGTGTTTCTTGTATGGCGAGCTAGCGTTTATTTCCTAGTCCTAAATGGAGTTGAATCACATGCAGTTTCTGGTCCTACAAACAAGAGTTGTTTTCTGGTAAGGAAAGTCACTATTGCGCTCCAATTGCCATACACAGGGCAAATAGCACTCGAGGTTTTTCCCAGCAAGTACAGTGTATTAGACTGAATAGGATCTACTGCTCTTGTCAGGTTCCTAATCAGAATTGAACTAGATATGGCCGTGTGTGTAGGAAGCACAGTTCTTTTGTTCTGAGCAAGCTCACTTTTCGGAAACCTTAGGAAACACAGTAGAGTAGAAAAGTGCTCTTTTCTCAAAAGCAGAGTGTGGTTTTTGTAAGGCAAGCTAGCGTTTGTTTCCCAGTCCTAAATGGAGTTGAATCACATGCAGTTTCTGGTCCTACGAGCAAGAGTTGTTTTCTGGTAAGGAAAGTCACATTGCGCTCCCATTGCCATACACAGTGCAAATAGCACTCGCGTCTGTTCCCAGCAAGTACAGTGTATTGGACTGAATAGGTGCTACTGTTCTTGTCAGTTTCCTAAGCAGAGTTGAACTAGATATGATCCGTGCGTGTAGGAAGCACAGTTCTTTTGTTCTGAGCAAGCTCACTGTTTGGAACCCATAGGAAACACAGTAGAGTAGAAGAGTACTCTTTTCTCTAAAGCAGAGTGTGTTTCTTGTAAGGCGAGCTAGCGTTTGTTTCGCAGTCCTAAATGGAGTTGAATCCCATGCAGTTTTTGGTACTATGAGCAAGAGTTGTTTTCTGGTAAGAAGACTCACTATTTCGCTGCCATTGCCATACACAGGACAAATAGCACTGGCGTCTGTTTGCAGCAAGTACAGTGTATTGGACTGAAGAAGATCTACTGTTCTTGTCAGGTTCCTAAGCAGTGTTGAACTAGATATGGCCCGTGTGTGTAGGAAGCACAGTTCTTTTTTTCTGAGCAAGCTCACTGTTTTGGCCCTATAGGAAACACAGTAGAGTAGACGAGTGCTCTTTTCTCAAAAGCAGTGTGTGTTCCTTGTAAAGCGAGCCAGAGTTTGTTTCCCAGTCCTAAATGGAGATGAGTCACATGCAGTTTTTTGTCCTATGAGCAAGAGTTGTTTTCTGGTAAGACGAGTCACTATTGTGGTCCAATTGCCATACACAGTGCAAATAGCACTGGCGTCTGTTCCCAGCAAGTACAGTGTATTGGACTGAAGAGGGTCTACTGTTCTTGTCAGTTTCCTGAGCAGAGTTGAACTAGATATGGCCCGTGTGTTTAGGAAGCACAGTTCTTTTGTTCTGAGCAAGCTCACTGTTCTGGTCCTATAGGAAACATAGTAGAGTAGAAGCGTGCTCTTTTCTCAAAAGCAGAGTGTGTTTCTTGTAAGGCTAGCTAGTGTTTGTTTCCCAGTCAGAAACGAAGTTGAATCCCATGCAGTTTCTGGTCCTACGAGCAAGAGTTGTTTTCTGGTAAGAAGAGTCACTATTGAGCTCCTAGTGTCATATACAGTGCAAATAGCTCTCGCGTCTGCTTCCAGCAAGTACAGTGTATGGGAAAGAAGAGGAGCTTCTGTTCTTGTCAGTTTCCTAAGCAGAGTTGAACTAGATATGACCCGTGTGTGTAGTAAGCACAGTTCTTTTGTTCTGAGCAAGCTCACTGTTCGGACTCCATTGGAAACACAGTAGAGTAGAAGAGTGCTCTTTTCTCAAAAGCAGAGTGTGTTATTTGTAAGGCTAGCTAGTGTTTGTTTCCCAGTCAGAAACGGAGTTGAATCCCACGCAGTTTCTGGTCCTGCAAGCAAGAGTTGTTTTCTGGTAAGAAGAGTCACTATTGCGTTCCCTTGCCATACACAGTGCAAATAGCACTCGAGTCTGTTCCCAGCAAGTACAGTGTATTGGACTGAAGAGGAGCTACTGTTCTTGTCAGTTTTCTAAGCAGGGTTGAACTAGATATGGCCCGTGTGTGTAGGAAGCACAGTTCTTTTGTTCTGAGCAAGCTCACTGTTCTGGCACTATAGGAAACACAGTACAGTAGAAGAGTGCTCTTTTCTCAAAACAGAATGTGTTTCTTGTAGGGTGAGCTAGAGTTTGTTTCCCAGTCCTAAATGGATTTGAATCACATGCAGTTTCTGGTACTACGAGCAAGAGTTGTTTTCTGGTAAGGAAAGTCACTATTGTGCTCCCTTTGCCATACACAGTGCAATTAGCACTCGCGTCTGTTCCGAGCAAGTACAGTGTATTGGACTGAAGAGGAGCTACTGTTCTTGTCAGTTTCCTAAGAAGAGATGTTCTAGATATGGTCCGTGTGTGTAGGAAGCACAGTTCTTTTTTTCTGAGCAAGGTCACTGTTCGGACACCATAGGAAACACAGTAGAGTAGAAGAGTGCTCTTTTCTCAAAAGCAGAGTGTGTTTCTTGTAAGGCGAGCTAGCATTCGTTTCCCAGTCATAAATGGAGTTGAATCCCATGCAGTTTCCGATCCTACGAGCAAGAGTTGTTTTCTGGTAAGAAGAGTCACAATTACGTTCCCATTGTCATACACAGGGCAAATAGCACGGGTGTCTGTTCCCAGCATGTACAGTGTATTGGACTGAAAAGGATCTACTGTTCTTGTCAGTTTCCTAAGCAGAGTTGAACGAGATATTGCCCGTGTGTGTAGGAAGCACAGTTCTTTTGTTCTAAGCAAGCTCACTCTTCTGGCCTTATAGGAAACACAGTAGAGTAGAAGAGTGCTCTTTTCTCAAAAGCAGAGTGTGTTTCTTGTAAGGCTAGCTAGTGTTTGTTTCCCAGTCAGAAACGGAGTTGAATCCCATGCTGTTTCTGGTCCTACGAGCAAGAGTTGTTTTCTGGTAAGAAGAGTCACTATTGCGCTCCCATTGCCATACACAGTGCAAATAGCACTCGCGTCTGTTCCCAGCAAGTACAGTGTATTGGACAGAAGAGGAGATAGTGTTCTTGTCAGTTTTCTAACCAGAGTTGAAGTAGATATGGCCCGTGGGTGTAGGAAGCACAGTTCTTTTGTTCTGAGCAAGCTCACTGTTCGGAACCCATAGGAAACACAGTAGAGTAGAAGAGTGCTCTTATCTCAAAAGCAGAGTGTGTTTCTTTTAAGCCGAGCTAGCATTTGTTTCGCAGTCCTAAATGGCATTGAATAACATGCAGTTTGTGGTCCTATGAGCAAGAGTTGTGTTCTGGTAAGGAAAGTCACTATTGTGCTCTCATTGCCATACACAGTGCAAATAGCACTCGCGTCTGTTCCCAGCAAGTACAGTATATTGGACTGAAGAGGATCTACTGTTCTTGTCAGGTTCCTAAGCAGAGTTGAACTAGATATGGCCCGTGTGTGTAGGAAGCACAGTTCTTATGTTCTGAGCAAGCTCACTGTTCTGGCCCTATGGAAACACAGTAGAGTAGAAGAGTGCTCTTTTCTCTAAAGTAGAGTGTATTTCATGTAAGGCGAGCTCGCATTTGTTTCCCAGTCCTAAATAGAATTGAGTCACAGGCAGTTTTTGGTCCTATGAGCAAGAGTTGTTTTCTGGTAAGAAGAGTCACTATTGCGCTCCAAATGCCATACACAGTGCAAATAGCACTCGCGTCTGTTCCCAGCAAGTACAGTGTATTGGACTGAAGAGGAGATACTGTTCTTCTCAGTTTCCTAAGCAGAGTTGAACTAGATATGGCCCGTGTGTGTAGGAAGCACAGTTCTTTTTTTCTGAGCAAGCTCACTGTTTTGGCCCTATAGGAAACACAGAAGAGTAGAAGGGTGCTCTTATCTCAAAAGCAGAGTGTGTTTCTTGTAAAGCGAGCTAGAGTTTGTTTCCCAGTCCTAAATGGAGTTGAGTCACATGCAGTTTTTTGTCCTATGAGCAAGAGTTGTTTTCTGGTAAGACGAGTCACTATTGTGGTCCAATTGCCATACACAGTGCAAATAGCACTGGCGTCTGTTCCCAGCAAGTACAGTGTATTAGACTGAAGAGGGTCTACTGTTCTTGTCAGTTTCCTGAGCAGAGTTGAACTAGATATGCCCCGTGTGTTTAGGAAGCACAGTTCTTTTGTTCTGAGCAAGCTCACTGTTCTGGCCCTATAGGAAACACAGTAGAGTAGAAGCGTGCTCTTTTCTCAAAAGCAGAGTGTGTTTCTTGTAAGGTGAGCTAGGGTTTTTTCCCAGTCCTAAATGGAGTTGAATTACATGCAGTTTTTGTTCTTACGAGCAAGAGTTGTTTTCTGGTAAGGAAAGTCACTATTGTGCTCCCTTTGCCACACACAGTACAAATAGCGCTCCCGTCTGCTCCCACCAAGTACAGTGTATTGGAAAGAAGAGGACCTTCTGTTCTTGTCAGTTTCCTAAGCAGAGTTGAACTAGATATGACCCGTGTGTGTAGTAAGCACAGTTCTTTTGTTCTGAGCAAGCTCACTGTTCGGACTCCATTGGAAACACAGTAGAGTAGAAGAGTGCTCTTTTCTCAAAAGCAGAGTGTGTTTCTTGTAAGGATAGCTAGTGTTTGTTTCCCAGTCAGAAACGGAGTTGAATCCCACGCAGTTTCTGGTCCTGCAAGCAAGAGTTGTTTTCTGGTAAGAAGGGTCACTATTGCGTTCCCTTGCCATACACAGTGCAAATAGCACTCGAGTCTGTTCCCAGCGAGTACAGTGTATTGGACTGAAGAGGAGCTACTGTTCTTGTCAGTTTTCTAAGCAGGGTTGAACTAGATATGGCCCGTGTGTGTAGGAAGCACAGTTCTTTTGTTCTGAGCAAGCTCACTGTTCTGGCACTATAGGAAACACAGTAGAGTAGAAGAGTGCTCTTTTCTCAAAAGCAGAGTGTGTTTCTTGGAGGGTGAGCTAGAGTTTGTTTCCCAGTCCTAAATGGATTTGAATCACATGCAGTTTCTGGTACTACGAGCAAGAGTTGTTTTCTGGTAAGGAAAGTCACTATTGTGCTCCCTTTGCCATACACAGTGCAATTAGCACTCGCGTCTGTTCCGAGCAAGTACAGTGTATTGGACTGAAGAGGAGCTACTGTTCTTGTCAGTTTCCTAAGAAGAGATGTACTAGATATGGTCCGTGTTTGTAGGAAGCACAGTTCTTTTTTTCTGAGCAAGGTCACTGTTCGGACACCATAGGAAACACAGTAGAGTAGAAGAGTGCTCTTTTCTCAAAAGCAGAGTGTGTTTCTTGTAAGGCGAGCTAGCATTCGTTTCCCAGTCATAAATGGAGTTGAATCCCATGCAGTTTCCGATCCTACGAGCAAGAGTTGTTTTTCTGGTAAGAAGAGTCACAATTACGTTCCCATTGTCATACACAGGGCAAATAGCACGGGTGTCTGTTCCCAGCATGTACAGTGTATTGGACTGAAAAGGATCTACTGTTCTTGTCAGTTTCCTAAGCAGAGTTGAACTAGATATGGCCCGTGTGTGTAGGAAGCACAGTTCTTTTGTTCTAAGCAAGCTCACTCTTCTGGCCTTATAGGAAACACAGTAGAGTAGAAGAGTGCTCTTTTCTCAAAAGCAGAGTGTGTTTCTTGTAAGGCTAGCTAGTGTTTGTTTCCCAGTCAGAAACGGAGTTGAATCCCATGCTGTTTCTGGTCCTACGAGCAAGAGTTGTTTTCTGGTAAGAAGAGTCACTATTGCGCTCCCATTGCCATACACAGTGCAAATAGCACTCGCGTCTGTTCCCAGCAAGTACAGTGTATTGGACAGAAGAGGAGATAGTGTTCTTGTCAGTTTTCTAACCAGAGTTGAAGTAGATATGGCCCGTGGGTGTAGGAAGCACAGTTCTTTTGTTCTGAGCAAGCTCACTGTTCGGAACCCATAGGAAACACAGTAGAGTAGAAGAGTGCTCTTATCTCAAAAGCAGAGTGTGTTTCTTTTAAGGTGAGCTAGCATTTGTTTCCCAGTCCTAAATGGCGTTGAATAACATGCAGTTTGTGGTCCTATGAGCAAGAGTTGTGTTCTGGTAAGGAAAGTCACTATTGTGCTCTCATTGCCATACACAGTGCAAATAGCACTCGCGTCTGTTCCCAGCAAGTACAGTGTATTGGACTGAAGAGGATCTACTGTTCTTGTCAGGTTCCTAAGCAGAGTTGAACTAGATATGGCCCGTGTGTGTAGGAAGCACAGTTCTTATGTTCTGAGCAAGCTCACTGTTCTGGCCCTATAGGAAAAACAGTAGAGTAGAAGAGTGCTCTTTTCTCTAAAGTAGAGTGTATTTCATGTAGGCGAGCTCGCATTTGTTTCCCAGTCCTAAATAGAATTGAGTCACAGCCAGTTTTTGGTCCTATGAGCAAGAGTTGTTTTCTGGTAAGAAGAGTCACTATTGCGCTCCAAATGCCATACACAGTGCAAATAGCACTCGCGTCTGTTCCCAGCAAGTACAGTGTATTGGACTGAAGAGGAGCTACTGTTCTTCTCAGTTTCCTAAGCAGAGTTGAACTAGATATGGCCCGTGTGTGTAGGAAGCACAGTTCTTTTTTTCTGAGCAAGCTCACTGTTTTGGCCGTATAGGAAACACAGAAGAGTAGAAGGGTGCTCTTTTCTCAAAAGCAGAGTGTGTTTCTTGTAAAGCGAGCTAGAGTTTGTTTCCCAGTCCTAAATGGAGTTGAGTCACATGCAGTTTTTTGTCCTATGAGCAAGAGGTGTTTTCTGGTAAGACGAGTCACTATTGTGGTCCAATTGCCATACACAGTGCAAATAGCACTGGCGTCTGTTCCCAGCAAGTACAGTGTATTAGACTGAAGAGGGTCTACTGTTCTTGTCAGTTTCCTGAGCAGAGTTGAACTAGATATGCCCCGTGTGTTTAGGAAGCACAGTTCTTTTGTTCTGAGCAAGCTCACTGTTCTGGCCCTATAGGAAACACAGTACAGTAGAAGCGTGCTCTTTTTTCAAAAGCAGAGTGTGTTTCTTGTAAGGTGAGCTAGGGTTTGTTTCCCAGTCCTAAATGGAGTTGAATTACATGCAGTTTTTGGTCTTACGAGCAAGAGTTGTTTTCTGGTAAGGAAAGTCACTATTGTGCTCCCTTAGCCACACACAGTACAAATAGCGCTCGCGTCTGCTCCCACCAAGTACAGTGTATTGGAAAGAAGAGGACCTTCTGTTCTTGTCAGTTTCCTAAGCAGAGTTGAACTAGATATGGCCCGTGTGTGTAGGAAGCACAGTTCTTTTGTTCTAAGCAAGCTCACTCTTCTGGCCTTATAGGAAACACAGTAGAGTAGAAGAGTGCTCTTTTCTCAAAAGCAGAGTGTGTTTCTTGTAAGGCTAGCTAGTGTTTGTTTCCCAGTCAGAAACGGAGTTGAATCCCATGCTGTTTCTGGTCCTACGAGCAAGAGTTGTTTTCTGGTAAGAAGAGTCACTATTGCACTCCCATTGCCATACACAGTGCAAATAGCACTCGCGTCTGTTCCCAGCAAGTACAGTGTATTGGACAGAAGAGGAGATAGTGTTCTTGTCAGTTTTCTAACCAGAGTTGAAGTAGATATGGCCCGTGGGTGTAGGAAGCACAGTTCTTTTGTTCTGAGCAAGCTCACTGTTCGGAACCCATAGGAAACACAGTAGAGTAGAAGAGTGCTCTTATCTCAAAAGCAGAGTGTGTTTCTTTTAATGCGAGCTAGCATTTATTTCCCAGTCCTAAATGGCGTTGAATAACATGCAGTTTGTGGTCCTATGAGCAAGAGTTGTGTTCTGGTAAGGAAAGTCACTATTGTGCTCTCATTGCCATACACAGTGCAAATAGCACTCGCGTCTGTTCCCAGCAAGTACAGTGTATTGGACTGAAGAGGATCTACTGTTCTTGTCAGGTTCCTAAGCAGAGTTGAACTAGATATGGCCCGTGTGTGTAGGAAGCACAGTTCTTATGTTCTGAGCAAGCTCACTGTTCTGGCCCTATAGGAAACACAGTAGAGTAGAAGAGTGCTCTTTTCTCTAAAGTAGAGTGTATTTCTTGTAAGGCGAGCTCGCATTTGTTTCCCAGTCCTAAATAGAATTGAGTCACAGGCAGTTTTTGGTCCTATGAGCAAGAGTTGTTTTCTGGTAAGAAGAGTCACTATTGCGCTCCAAATGCCATACACTGTGCAAATAGCACTCGCGTCTGTTCCCAGCAAGTACAGTGTATTGGACTGAAGAGGAGCTACTGTTCTTCTCAGTTTCCTAAGCAGAGTTGAACTAGATATGGCCCGTGTGTGTAAGAAGCACAGTTCTTTTTTTCTGAGCAAGCTCACTGTTTTGGCCCTATAGGAAACACAGTAGAGTAGAAGGGTGCTCTTTTCTCAAAAGCAGAGTGTGTTTCTTGTAAAGCGAGCTAGAGTTTGTTTCCCAGTCCTAAATGGAGTTGAGTCACATGCAGTTTTTTGTCCTATGAGCAAGAGGTGTTTTCTGGTAAGACGAGTCACTATTGTGGTCCAATTGCCATACACAGTGCAAATAGCACTGGCGTCTCTTCCCAGCAAGTACAGTGTATTAGACTGAAGAGGGTCTACTGTTCTTGTCAGTTTCCTGAGCAGAGTTGAACTAGATATGGCCCGTGTGTTTAGGAAGCACAGTTCTTTTGTTCTGAGCAAGCTCACTGTTCTGGCCCTATAGGAAACACAGTAGAGTAGAAGCGTGCTCTTTTCTCAAAAGCAGAGTGTGTTTCTTGTAAGGTGAGCTAGGGTTTGTTTCCCAGTCCTAAATGGAGTTGAATCACATGCAGTTTTTGGTCTTACGAGCAAGAGTTGTTTTCTGGTAAGGAAAGTCACTATTGTGCTCCCTTAGCCACACACAGTACAAATAGCGCTCCCGTCTGCTCCCACCAAGTACAGTGTATTGGAAAGAAGAGGAGCTTCTGTTCTTGTCAGTTTCCTAAGCAGAGTTGAACTAGATATGACCCGTGTGTGTAGTAAGCACAGTTGTTTTGTTCTGAGCAAGCTCACTGTTCGGACTCCATTGGAAACACAGTAGAGTAGAAGAGTGCTCTTTTCTCAAAAGCAGAGTGTGTTTATTGTAAGGCTAGCTAGTGTTTGTTTCCCAGTCAGAAACGGAGTTGAATCCCACGCAGTTTCTGGTCCTGCAAGCAAGAGTTGTTTTCTGGTAAGAAGGGTCACTATTGCGTTCCCTTGCCATACACAGTGCATATAGCACTCGAGTCTGTTCCCAGCAAGTACAGTGTATTGGACTGAATAGGAGCTACTGTTCTTGTCAGTTTCTTAAGCAGAGTTGAAAGAGATATGGCCCGTGTGTAGGAAGCACAGTTCTTTTGTTCTGAGCAAGCTCACTGTTCGGACCACATAGGAAACACAGTAGAGTAGAAGAGTGCTCTTTTCTCAAAAGCAGAGTGTGTTTCTTTTAAGGCGAGCTAGCATTTGTTTCCCAGTCCTAAATGGCGTTGTATCACATGCAGTTTGTAGTCCTATGAGCAAGAGTTGTTTTCTGGTAAGGAAAGTCACTATTGGGCTCTCATTGCCATACACAGTGCAAATAGCACTCGCGTCTGTTCCCAGCAAGTACAGTGTATTGGACTGAAGAGGATCTACTGTTCTTGTCAGGTTCCGAAGCAGAGTTGAACTAGATATGGCCGGTGTGTGTAGGAAGCACAGTTATTATGTTCTGAGCAAGCTCACTGTTCTGGCCCAATAGGAAACACAGTACAGTAGAAGAATGCTCTTTTCTCTAAAGTAGAGTGTATTTTTCGTAAGGCGAGCTCGCATTTGTTTCCCAGTCCTAAATAGAGTTGAGTCACATGCAGTTTTTGGTCCTACGAGCAAGAGTTGTTTTCTGGTAAGAAGAGTCACTATTGTGCTCCAATTGCCATACACAGTGCAAATAGCACTCGCGTCTGTGCCCAGCAAGTACAGTGTATTGGACTGAAAAGGAGCTACTGTTCTTGTCAGATTCCTAAGCAGAGTTGAACTAGATATGGTCCATGTGTGTAGGAAGCACAGTTCTTTTGTTCTGAGCAAGCTCACTGTTTGGACCCCATAGGAAACACCGTAGAGTAGAAGAGTGCTCTTTTCTCAAAAGCAGAGTGTGTTTCTTGTAAGGCGAGCTAGCATTTGTTTCCCAGTCCTAAATGGAGTTGAATCACATGCAGTTTGTAGTCCTATGAGCAAGAGTTGTTTTCTGGTAAGGAAAGTCACTATTGTGCTCTCATTGCCATACACAGTGCAAATAGCACTCGCGTCTGTTCCCAGCAAGTACAGTGTATTGGACTGAAGAGGATCTACTCTTCTTGTCAGGTTCCTAAGCAGAGTTGAAATAGATATGGCCTGTGTGTGTAGGAAGCACAGTTATTATATTCTGAGCAAGCTCACTGTTCTGGCCCTATAGGAAACACAGCAGAGTTGAAGAGTGCTCTTTTCTCTAAAGTAGAGTGTATTCCTTGTAAGGCGAGCTCGCATTTGTTTCCCAGTCCTAAATAGAATTGAGTCACAGGCAGTTTTTGGTCCTACGAGCAAGAGTTGTTTTCTGGTAAGAAGAGTCACTATTGTGCTCCAAATGCCATACACAGTGCAAATAGCACTCGCGTCTGTTCCCAGCAAGTACAGTGTATTGGACTGAATAGGAGCTACTGTTCTTGTCAGTTTCCTAAACAGAGTTGAACTAGACATGGCTGTGTGTGTAGGAAGCACAGTTCTTTTGTTCTGAGCAAGCTCACTGTTCTGGCACTATAGGAAACACTGTAGAGTAGAAGAGTGCTCTTTTCTCAAAAGCAGAGTGTGTTTCTTGTAAGGCGAGCTAGCATTTGTTTCCCAGTCATAAATGGAGTTGAATCACATGCAGTTTCTGGTCCTATGAGCAAGAGTTGTTTTATGGTAAGAAGAGTCACTATTGCACTGCCATTGCCATACACAGGACAAATAGCACTGGCGTCTGTTCCCAGCAAGTACAGTGTATTGAACTGAAGAGGATCTACTGTTCTTGTCAGGTTCCTAAGCAGAATTGAACTAGATATGGCCATGTGTGTAGGAAGCACAGTTCTTTTGTTCTGAGCAAGCTCACTGTTCTGGCCCTAAAGGAAACACAGTAGAGTAGATGAGTATTCTTTTCTCTAAAGCAGAGTGTGTTTCTTGTAAGGTGAGCTATCGTTTGTTTCCCAGTCCTAAATGGAGTTGAATCACATGCAGTTTCTGGTCCCACGAACAAGAGTTGTTTTCTGGTAAGGAAAGTCACATTGTGCTCCCATTGCCATACACAGTGCAAATAGCACTCGCGTCTGTTCCCAGCAAGTACAGTGTATTGCACTGAATAGGTGCTACTGTTCTTGTCAGTTTCCTATGCAGAGTTGACTAGATATTATCTGTGTGTGTAGGAAGCACAGTTCATTTGATCAGAGCAAGCTCACTGTTCTTGCCCTATAGGAAACACAGTAGAGTAGAAGAGTGTTCTTTTCGCAAAAGCAGAGTGTGTTTTTGTAAGGCGAGCTAGCATTTGTTTCCCAGTCCTAAATAGAGTTGAGTCACAGGCAGTTTTTGGTCCTACGAGCAAGAGTTGTTTTCTGGTAAGAATAGTCACTATTGCGCTCCAAATGCCATACACAGTGCAAATAGCACTCGCGTCTGTTCCCAGCAAGTACAGTGTATCGGACTGAAGAGGAGCTACTGTTCTTGTCAGTTTCCTAAGCAGAGTTGAACTAGATATGGCCCGTGTGTGTAGGAAGCACAGTTATTATGTTCTGAGCAAGCTCACTGTACTGGCACTACAGGAAACACAGTAGAGTAGATGAGTGCTCTTTTCTCTAAAGCAGAGAGTGTTTCTTGTAAGGCAAGCTAGCGTTTGTTTCCCAGACCTAAATGGAGTTGATACCCATGCAGTTTCTGATACTACGAGCAAGAGTTGTTTTCTGGTTAGAAGAGATACTATGGCGCTGCCATTGCCATACACAGGACAAAAAGCACTGGCGTCTGTTCGCAGCAAGTACAGTGTATTGGACTGAAGAGGATCTACTGTTCTTGTCAGGTTCCTAAGCAGAATTGAACTAGATATGGCCGTGTGTGTAGGAAGCACAGTTCTTTTGTTCTGAGCAAGCTCACTGTTCAGACCCAATAGGAAATACAGTAGAGTAGAAGAGTGCTCTTTTCTCAAAAGCAGAGTGTGTTTTTTGTAAGGCAAGCTAGCGTTTGTTTCCCAGTCCTAAATGAAGTTGAATACATGCAGTTTCTGGTCCTATGAGCAAGAGTTGTTTTCTGGTAAGGAAAGTCACTATTGCGCTCCCATTGCCATATACAGTGCAAATAGCACTCCCGTCTGTTCCCAGCAATTACAGTGTATTGGACTGAAGAGGAGTTACTGTTCTTGTCAGGTTCCTAAGCAGAGTTGAACTAGATATGGCCCGTGTGTCTAGGAAGCACAGTTCATTTGTTCTGAGCAAGCTCACTGTTCTGGCCCTATAGGAAACACAGTAGAGTAGAAGAGTGCTCTTTTCTCAAAAGCAGAGTGGTTTTTGTAAGGCGGGCTAGCATTTGTTTCCTAGTCCTAAATGGAGTTGAATCACATGCAGTTTCTGGTCCTACGAACAAGAGTTGTTTTCTGGTAAGGAAAGTCACTATTGTGCTCCCATTGCCATACACAGTGCAAATAGCACTCGCATCTGTTCCCAGCAATTACAGTGTATCGGACTGAAGAGGAGCTACTATTCTTGTCAGTTTCCTAAGCAGAGTTGAACTAGATATGGTCCGTGTGTGTAGGAAGCACAGTTCTTTTGTTCTGAGCAAGCTCACTGTTTGGACCCCTAGGAAACACAGTGGAGTAGAAGAGTGCTCTTTTCTCTAAAGCAGAGTGTTTTTCTTGTATGGCGAGCTAGTATTTGTTTCCCAGTCCTAAATGGCGTTGAATCACATGCAGTTTAGGGTCCTACGAGCAAGAGTTGTTTTCTGGTAAGGAAAGTCACTATTGTGTTCTCATTGCCATACACAGTGCAAATAGCACTCGCGTCTGTTCCCAGCAAGTACAGTGTATTGGACTGAAGAGGAGCTACTGTTCTTGTCAGTTTCGTATGCAGAGTTGAACTAGATATTATCTGTGTGTGTAGGAAGCACAGTTCATTTGATCTGAGCAAGCTCACTGTTCTTGCCCTATAGGAAACACAGTAGAGTAGAAGAGTGCTCTTTTCGCAAAAGCAGAGTGTGTTTTTGTAAGGCAAGCTAGCATTTGTATCCCAGTCCTAAATGGCATTGAATCACATGCAGTTTCTATTCCTACGAGCAAGAGTTGTTTTCTGGTAAGGAAAGTCACTATTGCGTTCTCATTGCCATACACAGTGCAAATATCACTGGAGTCTGATCGCAGCAAGTACAGTGTATTGGACTGAAGAGGATCTACTGTTCTTGTCAGGTTCCTAAGCAGAATTGAACTAGATATGGCCGTGTATGTAGGCAGCACAGTTCTTTTTTTCTGAGCAAGCTCACTGTTTGGACCCCATAGGAAACACAGTAGAATAGAAGAGTGCTCTTTTCTCTAAAGCAGAGTGTGTTTCTTGTAAGGTGAGCTAGCTTTTGTTTCCCAGTCCTAAATGGAGTTGAATCCCATGCAGTTTCTGGTCCTAAGAGCAAGAGTTGTTTTCTGGTAAGGAAAGAAACTATTGTGCTCCCATTGCCATACACAGTGCAAATAGCACTCGCGTCTGTTCCCAGCAAGTACAGTGTATTGGAGTGAAGAGGAGCTACTGTTCTTCTCAGTTTGCTAAGCAGAGTTGAACTAGATATGGCCCGTGTGTCTAGGAAGCACAGTTATTATGGTCTGAGCAAGCTCAATGTTCTGGCCCTATAGAAAACACAGTAGAGTAGATGAGTGCTCTTTTCTCTAAAGCAGAGTGTGTTTCTTGTAAGGCGAGCTCGCGTTTGTTTCCCAGTCCTAAATGGAGTTGAGTCACAGGCAGTTTTTGGTACTACCAGCAAGACTTGTGTTCTGGTAAGAAGAGTCACTATTGCGCTCCAAATGCCATACACAGTGCAAATAGCACTCGCGTCTGTTCCCAGCAAGTACAGTGTATTGGACTGAAGAGGAGCTACTTTTCTTGTCAGTTTCCTAAGCAGAGATGAACTAGATATGCTCCGTGTGTGTAGGAAGCACAGTCCTTTTGTTCTGAGCAAGCTCACTGTTTGGACCCCATAGGAAACACAGTAGAGTAGAAGAGTGCTCTTTCCTCTAAAGCAGAGTGTGTTTCTTGTAAGGCGAGCTAGCGTTTGTATCCCAGTCCTAAATGGAGTTGAATCACATGCAGTTTCTAGTCGTACGATCATGAGTTGTTTTATGGTAAGAATAGTCACTATTGCGCTCCCATTGCCATACACAGGACCAATAGCACATGCGTCTGTTCCCAGCAAGTACAGTGTATTGGACTGAATAGGATCTACTGTTCTTGTCAGGTTCCTAAGCAGAATTGAACTAGATATGGCCGTGTGTGTAGGAAGCACAGTTCTTTTGTTCTGAGCAAGCTCACTGTTCTGGCCCTATAGGAAACACAGTAGAGTAGAAGAGTGCTCTTTACTCAAAAGCAGAGTGTGTTTCTTGTAAGGCGAGCTAGCGTTTGTTTCCCAGTCCTAAATGGAGTTGAATCACATGCAGTTTCTGGTCCTATGAGCAAGAGTTGTTTTCTGGTAAGGAAAGACACTATTGCGCTCCCATTGCCATACACAGTACATATAGCACTGGCGTCTGTTCCCAGGAATTACAGTTTATCGGACTGAAGAGGAGCTGCTGTTCTTGTCAGTTTCCTAAGCAGAGTTGAACTAGATAAGGCCCGTGTGTGTAGGAAGCACATTTCCTATGTTCTGAGCAAGCTCACTGTTCTGGCCCTATAGGAAACACAGTAGAGTAGATGAGTGCTCTTTTATCTAAAGCAGAGTGTGTTTCTTGTAAGGCAAGCTAGCGTTTGTTTCCTAGTCCTAAATGGAGTTGAATTACATGCAGTTTCTGGTCCTACGAACAAGAGTTGTTTTCTGGTAAGGAAAGTCACATTGTGCTCCCATTGCCATACACAGTGCATATAGCACTCGCGTCTGTTCCCAGCAAGTACAGTGTATTGAAGTGAAGAGGAGCTACTGTTCTTCTTAGTTTCCTAAGCAGAGTTGAACTAGATATGGCCCATGTGTCTAGGAAGCACAGTTATTATGTTCTGAGCAAACTCACTGTTTGGACCCCATAGGAAACACAGTAGAGTAGAAGAGTGCTCTTTCCTCTAAAGCAGAGTGTGTTTCTTGTAAGGCGAGCTCGCGTTTGTTTCCCAGTCCTAAATGGAGTTGAGTCACAGGCAGTTTTGGTACTACGAGCAAGAGTTGTTTTCTGGTAAGAAGAGTCACTATTACGCTCCAAATGCCATATACAGTGCAAATAGCACTCGTGTCTGTTCCCAGCAAGTACAGTGTATTGGACTGAATAGGAGCTACTGTTCTTGTCAGTTTCCTAAGCAGAGTTGAACTAGATATGGCCCGTGTATATGAAGCACAGTTCTTTTGTTCTGAGCAAGCTCACTGTTCTGGGCCTGTAGGAAACACAGTAGAGTAGAAGAGTGCTCTTTTCTCTAAAGCAGAGTGTGTTTCTTGTAAGGCGAGCTAGCGTTTGTTTCCCAGTCCTAAATGGAGTTGAATCACATGTAGTTTCTGGTCCTACGAGCAAGAGTTGTTTTATGGTAAGAAGAGTCACTATTGTGCTCCATTGCCATACACAGTGGAATTAGCACTCACGTCTGTTCCCAGCAAGTACAGTGTATTGGACTGAAGAGGAGCTACTGTTCTTGTCAGTTTCCTAAGCAGAGTTCAACTAGATATGGTCCGTGTGTGTAGGAAGCACAGTTCTTTTGTTCTGAGCAAGCTCACTGTTTGGACCCCATAGGAAACACAGTAGAGTAGAAGAGTGCTCTTTTCTCTAAAGCAGAGTGTGTTTCTTGTAAGGCGAGCTAGCGTTTGTTTCCCAGTCCTAAATGGAGTGGAATCACATGCAGTTTCTGGTCCTACGAGCATGAGTTGTTTTATGGTAAGAATACTCACTATTGCGCTCCCATTGCCATACTCAGGACCAATACCACATGAGTCTGTTCCCAGCAAGTACAGTGTATTGGACTGAATAGGATCTACTGTTCTTGTCAGGTTCCTAAGCAGAATTGAACTAGATATGGCGGGTGTGTAGGAAGCACAGTTCTTTTGTTCTGAGCAAGCTCACTGTTCAGACCCCATAGGAAACACAGTAGAGTAGAAGAGTGCTCTTTTCTCAAAAGCAGAGTGTGTTTCTTGTAAGGCAAGCTAGCGTTTGTTTCCCAGTCCTAAATGGAGTTGAATCACATGCAGTTTCTGGTCCTACGAGCAAGAGTTCTTTTCTGGTAAGGAAAGTCACTATTGCGCTCCCATTGCCATACACAGTACAAATAACACTCGCGTCTGTTCCCAGGAATTACAGTGTATCGGACTGAAGAGGAGCTACTGTTCTTGTCAGGTTCCTAAGCAGAGTTGAACTAGATATGGCCCTTGTGTGTAGGAAGCACAGTTCTTATGTTCTGAGCAAACTCACTGTTCTGGCCCTATAGGAAAAACAGTAGAGTAGAAGAGTGCTCTTTTCTCTAAAGCAGAGTGTGTTTCTTGTAAGGCAAGCTAGCGTTTATTTTGTAGTCCTAAGTGGAGTTGAAACCCATGCAGTTTCTGGTACTACGAGCAAGAGTTGTTTTATGGTAAGAAGAGTCACTATTGCGCTGCCATTGCCATACACAGGAGAAATAGCACTGGCGTCTGATCGCAGCAAGTACAGTGTATTGGACTGAAGAGGATCTACTGTTCTTGTCAGGTTCCTAAGCAGAATTGAACTAGATATGGCCGTGTGTGTAGGAAGCACAGTTCTTTTATTCTGAGCAAGCTCACTGTTTGGACCACATATTAAACACAGTAGAGTAGAAGAGTGCTCTTTTCTCTAAAGCAGAGTGTGTTTCTTGTAAGGCGAGCTAGCGTTTGTTTCCCAGTCCTAAATGGAGTGGAATCACATGCAGTTTCTGGTCCTATGAGCAAGAGTTGTTTTCTGGTAAGAAGAGTCACTATTGCGCTGCCATTGCCATACACAGGACCAATAGCACATGCGTCTGTTCCCAGCAAGTACAGTGTATTTGACTGAATAGGATCTACTGTTCTTGTCAGGTTCCTAAGCAGAAATGAACTAGATATGGACGGGTGTGTAGGAATCACAGTTCTTTTGTTCTGAGCAAGCTCACTGTTCGGACCCCATAGGAAACACAGTAGAGTAGAAGAGTGCTCTTTTCTCAAAAGCAGAGTGTGTTTCTTGTAAGGCGAGCTAGCGTTTGTTTCCCAGTCCTAAATGGAGTTGAATCACATGCAGTTTCTGGTCCCACGAGCAAGAGTTGTTTTCTGGTAAGGAAAGTCACTGTTGCGCTCCCATTGCCATACACAGTGCAAATAGCACTCCCCGTCTGTTCCCAGCAATTACAGTGTATTGGACTGAAGAGGAGCTACTGTTCTTGTCAGTTTCCTAAGCAGAGTTGAACTAGATAAGGCCTGTGTGTCTAGGAAGCACAGTTCATTTGATCTGAGCAAGCTCACTGTTCTGGCCCTTTAGGAAACACAGTAGAGAAGAAGAGTGCTCTTTTCGCAAAAGCAGAGTGTGTTTTTGTAAGGCGAGCTAGCATTTGTTTCCCAGTCCTAAATGGCGTTGAATCACATGCAGTTTGTGGTCCTACGAGCAAGAGTTGTTTTCTGGTAAGGAAAGTCACTATTGCGTTCTCATTGCCATACACAGTGCAAATAGCACTCGCGTCTGTTCCCAGCAAGTACAGTGTATTGGACTGAAGAGGAGCTACTGTTCTTGTCAGTTTCCTAAGCAGAGTTGAACTACATATGGTCCGTGTGTGTAGGAAGCACAGTTCTTTTGTTCTTAGCAAGCTCACTGTTGGGACCCCATAGGAAAAACAGTAGAATAGAAGAGTGCTCTTTTCTCTAAAGCAGAGTGTGTTTCTTGTAAGGCAAGCTAGCTTTTGTTTCCCAGTCCTAAATGGAGTTGAATCCCATGCAGTTTCTGGTCCTAAGAGCAAGAGTTGTTTTCTGGTAAAGAAAGTCACTATTGTGCTCCCATTGCCATACACAGTGCAAATAGAACTCGCGTCTGTTCCCAGCAAGTACAGTGTATTGGAGTGAAGAGGAGCTACTGTTCTTCTCAGTTTCCTAAGCAGAGTTGAACTAGATATGTCCCGTGTGTCCTGGGAAGCACAGTTATTATGTTCTGAGCAAGCTCAATGTTCTGGCCCTATAGGAAACACAGTAGAGTAGAAGAGTGCTCTTTTCTCTAAAGCAGAGTGTGTTTCTTGTAAGGCGAGCTCGCGTTTGTTTCCCAGTCCTAAATGGAGTTGAGTCACAGGCAGTTTTTAGTACTACCAGCAAGAGTTGTTTTCTGGTAAGGAAAGTCACTATTGCGCTCCCATTGCCATACACAGTACAAATAGCACTCACGTCTGTTCCCAGGAATTACAGTGTATCGGACTGAAGAGGAGCTACTGTTCTTGTCAGTTTCCTAAGCATAGATGAACTAGATATGCCCCGTGTGTGTAGGAAGCACAGTTCTTATGTTCTGAGCAAGCTCACTGTTCTGGCCCTATAGGAAACACAGTAGAGTAGATGAGTGCTCTTTTATCTAAAGCAGAGTGTGTTTCTTGTAAGGCGAGCTAGCGTTTGTTTCCTAGTCTAATGGAGTTGAATCACATGCAGTTTCTGGTCCTACGAACAAGAGTTGTTTTCTGGTAAGGAAAGTCACATTGTGCTCCCATTGCCATACACAGTGCAAATATCACTCGCGTCTGTTCCCAGCAAGTACAGTGTATTGAAGAGAAGAGAAGCTACTGTTCTCAGATTCCTAAGCAGATTTGAACGAGATATGGCCCATGTGTCTAGGAAGCACAGTTATTATGTTCTGAGCAAGCTCACTGTTTTTGGGCCCCATAGGAAACACAGTAGAGCAGAAGATTGCTCTTTCCTCTAAAGAAGAGTGTGTTTCTTGTAAGGCGAGCTAGCGTTTGAATCCCAGTCCTAAATGGAGTTGAATCACATGCAGTTTCTGGTCCTACGAACATGAGTTGTTTTATGGTAAGAATAGTCACTATTGCGCTCCCATTGCCATACACAGGACCAATAGCACATGCGTCTGTTCCAAGCAAGTACAGTGTATTGGACTGAATAGGATCTACTGTTCTTGCCAGGTTCCTAAGCTGAATTGAACTAGATATGGCCGTGTGTGTAGGAAACACAGTTCTTTTGTTCTGAGCAAGCTCACTGTTCGGACCCCATAAGAAACATAGTAGAGTAGAAGAGTACTCTTTTCTCAAAAGCAGCGTGTGTTTCTTGTAAGGCGAGCTAGCGTTTGTTTCCCAGTCCTAAATGGAGTTGAATCACATGCAGTTTCTGGTCCTACGAGCAAGAGTTGTTTTCTGGTAAGGAAAGTCACTATTGCGCTTCCATTGCATACACAGTGCAAATAGCACTCGCGGCTGTTCCCAGCAAGTACAGTGTATTGGAGTGAAGAGGAGCTACTGTTCTTCTCAGTTTCCTAAGCAGAGTTGAACTAGATATGGCCCGTGTGTCTAGGAAGCACAGTTATTATGTTCTGAGCAAGCTCACTGTTCTGGCCCTATAGGAAACACAGTAGAGTAGAAGACTGCTCATTTCTCTAAAGCAGAGTGTGTTTTTTGTAAGGCGAACTCGCGTTTGTTTCCCAGTCCTAAATGGAGTTGAGTCACAGGCAGTTTTTGGTACTACGAGCAAGAGTTGTTTTCTGGTAAGAAGAGTCACTATTATGCTCCAAATGCCATACACAGTGCAAATAGCACTCGGGTCTGTTCCCAGCAAGTACAGTGTATTGGACTGAATAGGAGCTACTGTTCTTGTCAGTTTCCTAAGCAGAGTTGAACTAGATATGGCTCGTGTGTATGAAGCACATTTCTTTTGTTCTGAGCAAGGTCACTGTTCTGGCCCTATAGGAAACACAGTAGAGTAGAAGAGTGCTCTTTTCTCTAAAGCAGAGTGTGTTTTCTTGTAAGGCGAGCTAGCGTTTGTTTCCCAGTCCTAAATGGAGTTGAATCCCATGCAGTTTCTGGTCCTACGAGCAAGAGTTGTTTTATGGTAAGAAGAGTCACTATTGCGCTGCCATTGCCATACACAGTGCAAATAGCACTCGCGTCTGTTCCCAGCAAGTACAGTGTATTGGACTGAAGAGGAGCTACTGTTCTTGTCAGTTTCGTATGCAGAGTTGAACTAGATATTATCTGTGTGTGTAGGAAGCACAGTTCATTTGATCTGAGCAAGCTCACTGTTCTTGCCCTATAGGAAACACAGTAGAGTAGAAGAGTGCTCTTTTCTCAAAAGCAGAGTGTGTTTTTGTAAGGCAAGCTAGCATTTGTATCCCAGTCCTAAATGGCATTGAATCACATGCAGTTTCTATTCCTACGAGCAAGAGTTGTTTTCTGGTAAGGAAAGTCACTATTGCGTTCTCATTGCCATACACAGTGCAAATATCACTGGAGTCTGATCACAGCAAGTACAGTGTATTGGACTGAAGAGGATCTACTGTTCTTGTCAGGTTCCTAAGCAGAATTGAACTAGATATGGCCGTGTATGTAGGCAGCACAGTTCTTTTTTTCTGAGCAAGCTCACTGTTTGGACCCCATAGGAAACACAGTAGAATAGAAGAGTGCTCTTTTCTCTAAAGCAGAGTGTGTTTCTTGTAAGGTGAGCTAGCTTTTGTTTCCCAGTCCTAAATGGAGTTGAATCCCATGCAGTTTCTGGTCCTAAGAGCAAGAGTTGTTTTCTGGTAAGGAAAGAAACTATTGTGCTCCCATTGCCATACACAGTGCAAATAGCACTCGCGTCTGTTCCCAGCAAGTACAGTGTATTGGAGTGAAGAGGAGCTACTGTTCTTCTCAGTTTGCTAAGCAGAGTTGAACTAGATATGGCCCGTGTGTCTAGGAAGCACAGTTATTATGGTCTGAGCAAGCTCAATGTTCTGGCCCTATAGAAAACACAGTAGAGTAGATGAGTGCTCTTTTCTCTAAAGCAGAGTGTGTTTCTTGTAAGGCGAGCTCGCGTTTGTTTCCCAGTCCTAAATGGAGTTGAGTCACAGGCAGTTTTTGGTACTACCAGCAAGACTTGTGTTCTGGTAAGAAGAGTCACTATTGCGCTCCAAATGCCATACACAGTGCAAATAGCACTCGCGTCTGTTCCCAGCAAGTACAGTGTATTGGACTGAAGAGGAGCTACTTTTCTTGTCAGTTTCCTAAGCAGAGATGAACTAGATATGCTCCGTGTGTGTAGGAAGCACAGTCCTTTTGTTCTGAGCAAGCTCACTGTTTGGACCCCATAGGAAACACAGTAGAGTAGAAGAGTGCTCTTTCCTCTAAAGCAGAGTGTGTTTCTTGTAAGGCGAGCTAGCGTTTGTATCCCAGTCCTAAATGGAGTTGAATCACATGCAGTTTCTAGTCGTACGATCATGAGTTGTTTTATGGTAAGAATAGTCACTATTGCGCTCCCATTGCCATACACAGGACCAATAGCACATGCGTCTGTTCCCAGCAAGTACAGTGTATTGGACTGAATAGGATCTACTGTTCTTGTCAGGTTCCTAAGCAGAATTGAACTAGATATGGCCGTGTGTGTAGGAAGCACAGTTCTTTTGTTCTGAGCAAGCTCACTGTTCTGGCCCTATAGGAAACACAGTAGAGTAGAAGAGTGCTCTTTACTCAAAAGCAGAGTGTGTTTCTTGTAAGGCGAGCTAGCGTTTGTTTCCCAGTCCTAAATGGAGTTGAATCACATGCAGTTTCTGGTCCTATGAGCAAGAGTTGTTTTCTGGTAAGGAAAGACACTATTGCGCTCCCATTGCCATACACAGTACAAATAGCACTGGCGTCTGTTCCCAGGAATTACAGTTTATCGGACTGAAGAGGAGCTGCTGTTCTTGTCAGTTTCCTAAGCAGAGTTGAACTAGATAAGGCCCGTGTGTGTAGGAAGCACATTTCCTATGTTCTGAGCAAGCTCACTGTTCTGGCCCTATAGGAAACACAGTAGAGTAGATGAGTGCTCTTTTATCTAAAGCAGAGTGTGTTTCTTGTAAGGCAAGCTAGCGTTTGTTTCCTAGTCCTAAATGGAGTTGAATTACATGCAGTTTCTGGTCCTACGAACAAGAGTTGTTTTCTGGTAAGGAAAGTCACATTGTGCTCCCATTGCCATACACAGTGCATATAGCACTCGCGTCTGTTCCCAGCAAGTACAGTGTATTGAAGTGAAGAGGAGCTACTGTTCTTCTTAGTTTCCTAAGCAGAGTTGAACTAGATATGGCCCATGTGTCTAGGAAGCACAGTTATTATGTTCTGAGCAAACTCACTGTTTGGACCCCATAGGAAACACAGTAGAGTAGAAGAGTGCTCTTTCCTCTAAAGCAGAGTGTGTTTCTTGTAAGGCGAGCTCGCGTTTGTTTCCCAGTCCTAAATGGAGTTGAGTCACAGGCAGTTTTGGTACTACGAGCAAGAGTTGTTTTCTGGTAAGAAGAGTCACTATTACGCTCCAAATGCCATATACAGTGCAAATAGCACTCGTGTCTGTTCCCAGCAAGTACAGTGTATTGGACTGAATAGGAGCTACTGTTCTTGTCAGTTTCCTAAGCAGAGTTGAACTAGATATGGCCCGTGTATATGAAGCACAGTTCTTTTGTTCTGAGCAAGCTCACTGTTCTGGGGCCTGTAGGAAACACAGTAGAGTAGAAGAGTGCTCTTTTCTCTAAAGCAGAGTGTGTTTCTTGTAAGGCGAGCTAGCGTTTGTTTCCCAGTCCTAAATGGAGTTGAATCACATGTAGTTTCTGGTCCTACGAGCAAGAGTTGTTTTATGGTAAGAAGAGTCACTATTGTGCTCCCATTGCCATACACAGTGGAATTAGCACTCACGTCTGTTCCCAGCAAGTACAGTGTATTGGACTGAAGAGGAGCTACTGTTCTTGTCAGTTTCCTAAGCAGAGTTCAACTAGATATGGTCCGTGTGTGTAGGAAGCACAGTTCTTTTGTTCTGAGCAAGCTCACTGTTTGGACCCCATAGGAAACACAGTAGAGTAGAAGAGTGCTCTTTTCTCTAAAGCAGAGTGTGTTTCTTGTAAGGCGAGCTAGCGTTTGTTTCCCAGTCCTAAATGGAGTGGAATCACATGCAGTTTCTGGTCCTACGAGCATGAGTTGTTTTATGGTAAGAAGAGTCACTATTGCGCTGCCATTGCCATACACAGGAGAAATAGCACTGGCGTCTGATCGCAGCAAGTACAGTGTATTGGACTGAAGAGGATCTACTGTTCTTGTCAGGTTCCTAAGCAGAATTGAACTAGATATGGCCGTGTGTGTAGGAAGCACAGTTCTTTTATTCTGAGCAAGCTCACTGTTTGGACCACATATTAAACACAGTAGAGTAGAAGAGTGCTCTTTTCTCTAAAGCAGAGTGTGTTTCTTGTAAGGCGAGCTAGCGTTTGTTTCCCAGTCCTAAATGGAGTGGAATCACATGCAGTTTCTGGTCCTATGAGCAAGAGTTGTTTTCTGGTAAGAAGAGTCACTATTGCGCTGCCATTGCCATACACAGGACCAATAGCACATGCGTCTGTTCCCAGCAAGTACAGTGTATTTGACTGAATAGGATCTACTGTTCTTGTCAGGTTCCTAAGCAGAAATGAACTAGATATGGACGGGTGTGTAGGAATCACAGTTCTTTTGTTCTGAGCAAGCTCACTGTTCGGACCCCATAGGAAACACAGTAGAGTAGAAGAGTGCTCTTTTCTCAAAAGCAGAGTGTGTTTCTTGTAAGGCGAGCTAGCGTTTGTTTCCCAGTCCTAAATGGAGTTGAATCACATGCAGTTTCTGGTCCCACGAGCAAGAGTTGTTTTCTGGTAAGGAAAGTCACTGTTGCGCTCCCATTGCCATACACAGTGCAAATAGCA
>NW_026737774.1:0-32595 GCF_949786415.1 Peromyscus eremicus | reverse complement strand
CAACTCTTGCTCGTAGGAACAGAAACTGCATTTGATTCAACTCCATTTAGGACTGGGAAACAAACGCTAGCTCGCCTTACAAGAAACACACTCTGCTTTTGAGAAAAGAGCACTCTTCTACTCTACTGTGTTTCCTATGGGGTCCGAACAGTGAGCTTGCTCAGAACAAAAGAACTGTGCTTATTACACAAGGGCCATATCTACTTCAATTCTGCTTAGGAACCTGACAAGAACAGTAGATCCTCTTCAGTCCAATACACTGTACTTGCTGGGAACAGACGCCAGTGCTATTTGTCCTGTGTATGGCAATGGCAGCGCAATAGTGACTATTCTTACAATAAAACAACATTTGCACGTAGGACCAGAAACTGCATGTGATTCCACTCCATTTAGGACTGGGACACAAACGCTAGCTCGCCTTACAAGAAACACACTCTGCTTTTGAGAAAAGAGCACTCTTCTACTCTACTGTGTTTCCTATGCGGTCCAAACAGTGAGCTTGCTCAGAACAAAAGACTGTGCTTCCTACACACAAGGACCATATGTAGTTCAACTCTGCTTAGGAAACTGACAAGAACAGTAGCTCCTCTTCAGTCCAATATACTGTACTTGCTGGGAACAGACGCGAGTGCTATTTGCCCTGTGTATGGCAATGGGAGCACAATAGTGACTTTTTTTTTACCAGAAAACAACTCTTGTTCGTAGGAAAAGAAACGGCATGTGATTCAACTCCATTTAGGACTGGGAAACAAACGCTAGCTCGCCTTACAAGAAACACACTCTGCTTTTAAGAAAAGAGCACTCTTCTACTCTACTGTGTTTCCTATGGGGTCCGAACAGTGAGCTTGCTCAGAACAAAAGAACTGTGCTTCCTACACAAGGGCCATATCTAGTTCAATTCTGCTTAGGAACCTGACAAGAACAGTAGCTCCTCTTCAGTGAAATACACTGTACTTGCTGGGAACAGACGCCAGTGCTATTTGTCCTGTGTATGGCAATGGCAGCGCAATAGTGACTATTCTTACCATAAAACAACTCTTGCACGTAGGACCAGAAACTGCATATGATTCCACTCCATTTAGGACTGGGACACAAACGCTAGCTCGCCTTACAAGAAACACACTCTGCTTTTGAGGAAAGAGCACTCTTCTACTCTACTGTGTTTCCTATGGGGTCGAAACAGTGAGCTTGCTCAGAACAAAAGACTGTGCTTCCTACACACAAGGACCATATGTAGTTCAACTCTGCTTAGGAAACTGACAAGAACAGTAGCTCCTATTCAGTCCAATACACTGTACTTGCTGGGAACAGACGCCAGTGCTATTTGCACTGTGTATGGCATTTGGAGCACAATAGTGACTCTTCTTAGAGAAAACATCTCTTGCTCATAGGACCAAAAACTGCATGTGACTCAACTCCATTTAGGACTGGGAAATAAATGCAAGCTCGCCTTACAAGAAACACACTCTGCTTTAGAGAAAAGAGCACTCTTCTACTCTACTGTGTTTCCCATAGGGCCAGAACAGTGAGCTTGCTCAGAACATAATAACTGTGCTTCCTAAACACACAGGCATTATCTAGTTCAACTCTGCTTAGGAAACTGACAAGAACAGTAGCTCCTCTTCAGTCCGATACACTGTACTTGCTGGGAAAAGACGCGAGTGCTATTTGCACTGTGTATGGCAAAGGGAGCACAATAGTGACTTTCCTTACCAGAAAACAACTCTTGCTCGTAGGACCAGAAACTGCATGTAATTCAACTCCATTTAGGACTGGGAAACAAATGCTAGCTTGCCTTACAAGAAACACACTCTGCTTTAGAGAAAAGAGCACTCTTCTACTCTACTGTGTTTCCTATAGGGCCAGAACAGTGAGCTTGCTCATAACAAAAGAACTGTGCATCCTACACACAGGCCATATCTAGTTCATATCTGCTTAGGACACTGACAAGAACAGTAGCTTCTCTTCAGTCCGATACACTGTACTTACTGGGAAGAGACGCGAGAGCTATTTGCACTGTGGATGGCAATGGGAGCGCAATAGTGACTTTCCATACCAGAAAACAACTCTTGCTCGTAGGACCAGAAACTGCATGTGATTCAACTCCATTTAGGACTGGGAAACAAATGCTAGCTCCCCTACATGAAACACACTCTGCTTTTGAGAAAAGAGCACTCTTCTACTCTACTGTGTTTCCTATATGGCCAGAACAGTGAGCTTGCTCAGAACATAAGAACTGTGCTTCCTACACACACGGGCCATATCTAGTTCAGCTCTGCTTAGGAAACTGACAAGAACAGTAGCTCCTCTTCAGTCCGATACACTGTACTTGCTGGGAACAGACGCAAGTGCTATTTGCACTGTGTATGGCAATGGGAGCACAATAGTGACTTTCCTTACCAGAAAACAACTCTTGCTCGTAGGACCGAAACTGCATTTGATTCAACTCCATTTAGGACTGGGAAAAAAACGCTAGCTCGCCTTACAAGAAACACACTCTGCTTTTGAGAAAAGAGCACTCTTCTACTCTACTGTGTTTCCTATGGGGTCCGAACAGTGAGCTTGCTCAGAACAAAAGAACTGTGCTTACTACACAAGGCCATATCTAGTTCAATTCTGCTTAGGAACCTGACAAGAACAGTAGATCCTCTTCAGTCCAATACACTGTACTTGCTGGGAACAGACGCCAGTGCTATTTGTCCTGTGTATGGCAATGGGAGCGCAATAGTGACTATTCTTACCATAAAACAACTCTTGCTCGAAGGACCACAAACTGCATGTGATTCCACTCAATTTAGGACTGGGACACAAACGGTAGCTCGCCTTACAAGAAACACACTCTGCTTTTGAGAAAAGAGCACTCTTCTACTCTACTGTGTTTCCTATGGGGTCCGAACAGTGAGCTTGCTCAGAACAAAAGAACTGTGCTTCCTACACAAGGGCCATATCTAGTTCAATTCTGCTTAGGAACCTGACAAGAACAGTAGATCCTCTTCAGTCCAATACACTGTACTTGCTGGGAACAGACGCGAGTGCTATTTACACTGTGTATGGCATTGAGAGCACAATAGTGACTTTCCTTACCAGAAAACAACTCTTGCTCGTAGGACCACAAACAGCATGTGATTCAACGCCATTTAGGACTGGGAAACAAATGCTAGCTCGCCTTACAAGAAACACACTCTGCTTTTGAGAAAAGAGCACTCTTCTACTCTACTGTGTTTCCTATATGGCCAGAACAGTGAGCTTGCTCAGAACATAAGAAGTGTGCTTCCTACACACACGGGCCATATCTAGTTCAACTCTGCTTAGGAAACTGACAAGAACAGTAGCTTCTCTTCAGTCCGATACACTGTACTTGCTGGGAACAGACACGAGTGCTATTTGCACTGTGTATGGCAATGGGAGCGCAATAGTGACTTTCCTTACCAGAAAACAACTCTTGCTCGTAGGAACAGAAACTGCATTTGATTCAACTCCATTTAGGACTGGGAAACACATGCTAGCTCCACTTACAAGAAACACACTCTGCTTTTGAGAAAAGAGCACTCTACTACTCTCCAGTGTTTCCTATGGGGTCCGAACAGTGAGCTTGCTCAGAAGAAAAGAACTGTGCTTCCTACACACACGGCCATATCTAGTTCAATTCTGCTTATGAACCTGACAAGAACAGTAGATCCTCTTCAGTCCAATACACTGTACTTGCTGGGAACAGACGCCAGTGCTATTTGTCCTGTGTATGGCAATGGCAGCGCAATACTGACTATTCTTACCATAAAATAACTCTTGCTCGTAGGACCAGAAACTGCATGTGATTCCACTCCATTTAAGACTGGGAAACAAACACTAGCTCGCCTTACAAGAAACACACTCTGCTTTTGAGAAAAGAGCATTCTTCTACTCTACTGTGCTTCCTATGGGGTCCAAACAGTGAGCTTGCTCAGAACAAAAGAACTGTGCTTTCTACACACATGGACCATATCTAGTTCAACTTTGCTTAGGAAACTGAGAAGAACAGTAGCTCCTATTCAGTCCAATACACTGTACTTGCTGAGAACAGACGCAAGTGCTATTTGTACTGTGTATGGCAATTGGAGCACAATAGTGACTGGTCTTACCAGAAAACAACACTTGCTCGTAGGACAAAAAACTGCATGTGACTCAACTCCATTTAGCACAGGGAAACAAACGCTAGCTCGCCTTACAAGAAACACACTCTGCTTTTGAGAAAAGAGCACTCTTCTACTATACTGTGTTTCCTATAGGGCCAGAAGAGTGAGCTTGCTCAGAACAAATGAACTGTGCTTCCTAGACACACGGGCCATATCTAGTTCAACTCTGCTTAGGAAACTGACAAGAACAGTAGCTCCTCTTCAGTCCAATACACTGTAATTGCTGGGAACAGACACATGTGCTATTTGCACTGTGTATGGCAATGGGAGCACAATAGTGACTTTCCTTGCCAGAAAACAACTCTTGCTCGTAGGACCAGAAACTGCATGTGATTCAACTCCATTTTTGGACTGAGAAACAAATGCTAGCTCGCCTTAAAAGAAACACACTCTGCTTTTGAGAAAAGAGCACTCTTCTACTCTACTGTGTTTCCTATGTGGTCCAAACAGTGAGCTTGCTCAGAACATAAGAACTGTGCTTCCTACACACACGGACCATATGTAGTTCAACTCTGCTTAGGAAACTGACAAGAACAGTAGCTCCTCTTCAGTCCAATACACTGTACTTGCTGGGAACAGACGCGAGTGCTATTTACACTGTGTATGGCATTGAGAGCACAATAGTGACTTTCCTTACCAGAAAACAACTCTTGCTCGTAGGACCACAAACAGCATGTGATTCAACGCCATTTAGGACTGGGAAACAAATGCTAGCTCGCCTTACAAGAAACACACTCTGCTTTTGAGAAAAGAGCACTCTTCTACTCTACTGTGTTTCCTATATGGCCAGAACAGTGAGCTTGCTCAGAACATAAGAAGTGTGCTTCCTACACACACGGGCCATATCTAGTTCAATTCTGCTTAGGAAACTGACAAGAACAGTAGCTTCTCTTCAGTCCGATACACTCTACTTGCTGGGAACAGACACGAGTGCTATTTGCACTGTGTATGGCAATGGGAGCGCAATAGTGACTTTCCTTACCAGAAAAAAACTCTTGCTCGTAGGAACAGAAACTGCATTTGATTCAACTCCATTTAGGACTGGGAAACAAATGCTAGCTCGCCTTACAGGAAACACACTCTGCTTTTGAGAAAAGAGCACTCTTCTACTCTACTGTGTTTCCTATATGGCCAGAACAGTGAGCTTGCTCATGACAAAAGAACTGTGCTTATTACACAAGGGCCATATCTACTTCAATTCTGCTTAGGAACCTGACAAGAACAGTAGATCCTCTTCAGTCCAATACACTGTACTTGCTGGGAAAAGACGCCAGTGCTATTTGTCCTGTGTATGGCAATGGCAGCGCAATAGTGACTATTCTTACAATAAAACAACATTTGCACGTAGGACCAGAAACTGCATGTGATTCCACTCAATTTAGGACTGGGACACAAACGGTAGCTCGCCTTACAAGAAACACACTCTGCTTTGAGAAAAGAGCACTCTTCTACTCTACTGTGTTTCCTATTGGGTCCAAACAGTGAGCTTGCTCAGAACAAAAGACTGTACTTCCTACACACAAGGACCATATGTAGTTCAACTCTGCTTAGGAAACTGACAAGAACAGTAGCTCCTCTTCAGTCCAATATACTGTACTTGCTGGGAACAGACGCGAGTGCTATTTGCCCTGTGTGTGGCAATGGGAGCACAATAGTGATTTTTTTTTTCCACAAAACAACTCTTGTTCGTAGGAAAAGAAACTGCATGTGATTCAACTCCATTTAGGACTGGGAAACAAACGCTAGCTCGCCTTACAAGAAACACACTCTGCTTTTGAGAAAAGAGGACTCTTCTACTCTACTGTGTTTCCTATGGGGTCCGAACAGTGAGCTTGCTCAGAACAAAAGAACTGTACTTCCTAGACACACGGGCCATATCTAGTTCAATTCTGCTTAGGAACCTGACAAGAACAGTAGATCCTCTTCAGTCCAATACACTGTACTTGCTGGGAACAGACGCGAGTGCTATTTACACTGTGTATGGCATTGAGAGCACAATAGTGACTTTCCTTACCAGAAAACAACTCTTGCTCGTAGGACCACAAACAGCATGTGATTCAACGCCATTTAGGACTGGGAAACAAATGCTAGCTCGCCTTACAAGAAACACACTCTGCTTTTGAGAAAAGAGCACTCTTCTACTCTACTGTGTTTCCTATATGGCCAGAACAGTGAGCTTGCTCAGAACATAAGAAGTGTGCTTCCTACACACACGGGCCATATCTAGTTCAACTCTGCTTAGGAAACTGACAAGAACAGTAGCTTCTCTTCAGTCCGATACACTGTACTTGCTGGGAACAGACACGAGTGCTATTTGCACTGTGTATGGCAATGGGAGCACAATAGTGACTTTCCTTACCAGAAAACAACTCTTGCTCGTAGGAACAGAAACTGCATTTGATTCAACTCCATTTAGGACTGGGAAACAAACGCTAGCTCGCCTTACAAGAAACACACTCTGCTTTTGAGAAAAGAGCACTCTTCTACTCTACTGTGTTTCCTATGGGGTCCGAACAGTGAGCTTGCTCAGAACAAAAGAACTGTGCTTATTACACAAGGGCCATATCTACTTCAATTCTGCTTAGGAACCTGACAAGAACAGTAGATCCTCTTCAGTCCAATACACTGTACTTGCTGGGAACTGACGCCAGTGCTATTTGTCCTGTGTATGGCAATGGCAGCGCAATAGTGACTATTCTTACAATAAAACAACATTTGCACGTAGGACCAGAAACTGCATGTGATTCCACTCCATTTAGGACTGGGACACAAACGCTAGCTCGCCTTACAAGAAACACACTCTGCTTTTGAGAAAAGAGCACTCTTCTACTCTACTGTGTTTCCTATGCGGTCCAAACAGTGAGCTTGCTCAGAACAAAAGACTGTGCTTCCTACACACAAGGACCATATGTAGTTCAACTCTGCTTAGGAAACTGACAAGAACAGTAGCTCCTCTTCAGTCCAATATACTGTACTTGCTGGGAACAGACGCGAGTGCTATTTGCCCTGTGTATGGCAATGGGAGCACAATAGTGACTTTTTTTTTACCAGAAAACAACTCTTGTTCGTAGGAAAAGAAACGGCATGTGATTCAACTCCATTTAGGACTGGGAAACAAACGCTAGCTCGCCTTACAAGAAACACACTCTGCTTTTAAGAAAAGAGCACTCTTCTACTCTACTGTGTTTCCTATGGGGTCCGAACAGTGAGCTTGCTCAGAACAAAAGAACTGTGCTTCCTACACAAGGGCCATATCTAGTTCAATTCTGCTTAGGAACCTGACAAGAACAGTAGCTCCTCTTCAGTGAAATACACTGTACTTGCTGGGAACAGACGCCAGTGCTATTTGTCCTGTGTATGGCAATGGCAGCGCAATAGTGACTATTCTTACCATAAAACAACTCTTGCAGGTAGGACCAGAAACTGCATATGATTCCACTCCATTTAGGACTGGGACACAAACGCTAGCTCACCTTACAAGAAACACACTCTGCTTTTGAGGAAAGAGCACTCTTCTACTCTACTGTGTTTCCTATGGTGTCGAAACAGTGAGCTTGCTCAGAACAAAAGACTGTGCTTCCTACACACAAGGATCATATGTAGTTCAACTCTGCTTAGGAAACTGACAAGAACAGTAGCTCCTATTCAGTCCAATACACTGTACTTGCTGGGAACAGACGCCAGTGCTATTTGCACTGTGTATGGCATTTGGAGCACAATAGTGACTCTTCTTAGAGAAAACATCTCTTGCTCATAGGACCAAAAACTGCATGTGACTCAACTCCATTTAGGACTGGGAAATAAATGCAAGCTCGCCTTACAAGAAACACACTCTGCTTTTGAGAAAAGAGCACTCTTCTACTCTACTGTGTTTCCTATATGGCCAGAACAGTGAGCTTGCTCAGAACATAAGAAGTGTGCTTCCTACACACACGGGCCATATCTAGTTCAACTCTGCTTAGGAAACTGACAAGAACAGTAGCTTCTCTTCAGTCCGATACACTGTACTTGCTGGGAACAGACACGAGTGCTATTTGCACTGTGTATGGCAATGGGAGCACAATAGTGACTTTCCTTACCAGAAAACAACTCTTGCTCGTAGGAACAGAAACTGCATTTGATTCAACTCCATTTAGGACTGGGAAACAAACGCTAGCTCGCCTTACAAGAAACACACTCTGCTTTTGAGAAAAGAGCACTCTTCTACTCTACTGTGTTTCCTATGGGGTCCGAACAGTGAGCTTGCTCAGAACAAAAGAACTGTGCTTATTACACAAGGGCCATATCTACTTCAATTCTGCTTAGGAACCTGACAAGAACAGTAGATCCTCTTCAGTCCAATACACTGTACTTGCTGGGAACAGACGCCAGTGCTATTTGTCCTGTGTATGGCAATGGCAGCGCATTAGTGACTATTCTTACAATAAAACAACATTTGCACGTAGGACCAGAAACTGCATGTGATTCCACTCCATTTAGGACTGGGACACAAACGCTAGCTCGCCTTACAAGAAACACACTCTGCTTTTGAGAAAAGAGCACTCTTCTACTCTACTGTGTTTCCTATGCGGTCCAAACAGTGAGCTTGCTCAGAACAAAAGACTGTGCTTCCTACACACAAGGACCATATGTAGTTCAACTCTGCTTAGGAAACTGACAAGAACAGTAGCTCCTCTTCAGTCCAATATACTGTACTTGCTGGGAACAGACGCGAGTGCTATTTGCCCTGTGTATGGCAATGGGAGCACAATAGTGACTTTTTTTTTTTACCAGAAAACAACTCTTGTTCGTAGGAAAAGAAACGGCATGTGATTCAACTCCATTTAGGACTGGGAAACAAACGCTAGCTCGCCTTACAAGAAACACACTCTGCTTTTGAGAAAAGAGCACTCTTCTACTCTACTGTGTTTCCTATGGGGTCCGAACAGTGAGCTTGCTCAGAACAAAAGAACTGTGCTTCCTACACAAGGGCCATATCTAGTTCAATTCTGCTTAGGAACCTGACAAGAACAGTAGATCCTCTTCAGTCCAATACACTGTACTTGCTGGGAACAGACGCCAGTGCTATTTGTCCTGTGTATGGCAATGGCAGCGCAATAGTGACTATTCTTACCATAAAACAACTCTTGCACGTAGGACCAGAAACTGCATATGATTCCACTCCATTTAGGACTGGGACACAAACGCTAGCTCGCCTTACAAGAAACACACTCTGCATTTGAGGAAAGAGCACTCTTCTACTCTACTGTGTTTCCTATGGGGTCGAAACAGTGAGCTTGCTCAGAACAAAAGACTGTGCTTCCTACACACAAGGACCATATGTAGTTCAACTCTGCTTAGGAAACTGACAAGAACAGTAGCTCCTATTCAGTCCAATACACTGTACTTGCTGGGAACAGACGCCAGTGCTATTTGCACTGTGTATGGCATTTGGAACACAATAGTGACTCTTCTTAGAGAAAACATCTCTTGCTCATAGGACCAAAAACTGCATGTGACTCAACTCCATTTAGGACTGGGAAATAAATGCAAGCTCGCCTTACAAGAAACACACTCTGCTTTAGAGAAAAGAGCACTCTTCTACTCTACTGTGTTTCCCATAGGGCCAGAACATTGAGCTTGCTCAGAACATAATAACTGTGCTTCCTAAACACACAGGCCATATCTAGTTCAACTCTGCTTAGGAAACTGACAAGAACAGTAGCTCCTCTTCAGTCCGATACACTGTACTTGCTGGGAAAAGACGCGAGTGCTATTTGCACTGTGTATGGCAAAGGGAGCACAATAGTGACTTTCCTTACCAGAAAACAACTCTTGCTTGTAGGACCAGAAACTGCATGTGATTCAACTCCATTTAGGACTGGGAAACAAATGCTAGCTCGCCTTACAAGAAACACACTCTGCTTTAGAGAAAAGAGCACTCTTCTACTCTACTGTGTTTCCTATAGGGCCAGAACAGTGAGCTTGCTCATAACAAAAGAACTGTGCATCCTACACACAGGCCATATCTAGTTCAACTCTGCTTAGGACACTGACAAGAACAGTAGCTTCTCTTCAGTCCGATACACTGTACTTACTGGGAAGAGACGCGAGAGCTATTTGCACTGTGGATGGCAATGGGAGCGCAATAGTGACTTTCCATACCAGAAAACAACTCTTGCTCGTAGGACCAGAAACTGCATGTGATTCAACTCCATTTAGGACTGGGAAACAAATGCTAGCTCCCCTACATGAAACACACTCTGCTTTTGAGAAAAGAGCACTCTTCTACTCTACTGTGTTTCCTACATGGCCAGAACAGTGAGCTTGCTCAGAACATAAGAACTGTGCTTCCTACACACACGGGCCATATCTAGTTCAGCTCTGCTTAGGAAACTGACAAGAACAGTAGCTCCTCTTCAGTCCGATACACTGTACTTGCTGGGAACAGACGCAAGTGCTATTTGCACTGTGTATGGCAATGGGAGCACAATAGTGACTTTCCTTACCAGAAAACAACTCTTGCTCGTAGGACCGAAACTGCATTTGATTCAACTCCATTTAGGACTGGGAAAAAAACGCTAGCTCGCCTTACAAGAAACACACTCTGCTTTTGAGAAAAGAGCACTCTTCTACTCTACTGTGTTTCCTATGGGGTCCGAACAGTGAGCTTGCTCAGAACAAAAGAACTGTGCTTACTACACAAGGCCATATCTAGTTCAATTCTGCTTAGGAACCTGACAAGAACAGTAGATCCTCTTCAGTCCAATACACTGTACTTGCTGGGAACAGACGCCAGTGCTATTTGTCCTGTGTATGGCAATGGGAGCGCAATAGTGACTATTCTTACCATAAAACAACTCTTGCTCGAAGGACCACAAACTGCATGTGATTCAACTCCATTTAGGACTGGGAAACATATGCTAGCTCCACTTACAAGAAACACACTCTGCTTTTGAGAAAAGAGCACTCTACTACTCTCCAGTGTTTCCTATGGGGTCCGAACAGTGAGCTTGCTCAGAAGAAAAGAACTGTGCTTCCTACACACACGGCCATATCTAGTTCAATTCTGCTTATGAACCTGACAAGAACAGTAGATCCTCTTCAGTCCAATACACTGTACTTGCTGGGAACAGACGCCAGTGCTATTTGTCCTGTGTATGGCAATGGCAGCGCAATACTGACTATTCTTACCATAAAATAACTCTTGCTCGTAGGACCAGAAACTGCATGTGATTCTACTCCATTTAAGACTGGGAAACAAACACTAGCTCGCCTTACAAGAAACACACTCTGCTTTTGAGAAAAGAGCACTCTTCTACTCTACTGTGCTTCCTATGGGGTCCAAACAGTGAGCTTGCTCAGAACAAAAGAACTGTGCTTCCTACACACATGGACCATATCTAGTTCAACTTTGCTTAGGAAACTGAGAAGAACAGTAGCTCCTATTCAGTCCAATACACTGTACTTGCTGAGAACAGACGCAAGTGCTATTTGTACTGTGTATGGCAATTGGAGCACAATAGTGACTTTCCTTGCCAGAAAACAACTCTTGCTCGTAGGACCAGAAACTGCATGTGATTCAACTCCATTTAGGACTGGGAAACAAACGCTAGCTCGCCTTACAAGAAACACACTGCTTTAGAGAAAAGAGCACTCTTCTACTCTACTGTGTTTCCTATGTGGTCCAAACAGTGAGCTTGCTCAGAACATAAGAACTGTGCTTCCTACACACACGGACCATATGTAGTTCAACTCTGCTTAGGAAAATGACAAGAACAGTAGCTCCTCTTCAGTCCAATACACTCTACTTGCTGGGAACAGACGCGAGTGCTATTTACACTGTGTATGGCATTGAGAGCACAATAGTGACTTTCCTTACCAGAAAACAACTCTTGCTCGTAGGACCACAAACAGCATGTGATTCAACGCCATTTAGGACTGGGAAACAAATGCTAGCTCGCCTTACAAGAAACACACTCTGCTTTTGAGAAAAGAGCACTCTTCTACTCTACTGTTTTTCCTATGTGGTCCAAACAGTGAGCTTGCTCAGAACAAAAGAACTGTGCTTCCTACACACACGGACCATATGTAGTTCAACTCTGCTTAGGAAACTGACAAGAACAGTAGCTCCTATTCAGTCCAATACACTGTACTTGCTGGGAACAGACGCGAGTGCTATTTACACTGTGTATGGCATTGAGAGCACAATAGTGACTTTCCTTACCAGAAAACAACTCTTGCTCGTAGGACCACAAACAGCATGTGATTCAACGCCATTTAGGACTGGGAAACAAATGCTAGCTCGCCTTACAAGAAACACACTCTGCTTTTGAGAAAAGAGCACTCTTCTACTCTACTGTGTTTCCTATATGGCCAGAAGAGTGAGCTTGCTCAGAACAAATGAACTGTGCTTCCTACACACACGGGCCATATCTAGTTCAATTCTGCTTAGGAAACTGACAAGAACAGTAGCTTCTCTTCAGTCCGATACACTGTACTTGCTGGGAACAGACACGAGTGCTATTTGCACTGTGTATGGCAATGGGAGCGCAATAGTGACTTTCCTTACCAGAAAAAAACTCTTGCTCGTAGGAACAGAAACTGCATTTGATTCAACTCCATTTAGGACTGGGAAACAAATGCTAGCTCGCCTTACATGAAACACACTCTGCTTTTGAGAAAAGAGCACTCTTCTACTCTCTTGTGTTTCCTATATGGCCAGAACAGTGAGCTTGCTCATGACAAAAGAACTGTGCTTATTACACAAGGGCCATATCTACTTCAATTCTGCTTAGGAACCTGACAAGAACAGTAGATCCTCTTCAGTCCAATACACTGTACTTGCTGGGAACAGACGCCAGTGCTATTTGTCCTGTGTATGGCAATGGCAGCGCAATAGTGACTATTCTTACAATAAAACAACATTTGCACGTAGGACCAGAAACTGCATGTGATTCCACTCCATTTAGGACTGGGACACAAACGCTAGCTCGCCTTACAAGAAACACACTCTGCTTTTGAGAAAAGAGCACTCTTCTACTCTATTGTGTTTCCTATGGTGTCCAAACAGTGAGCTTGCTCAGAACAAAAGACTGTGCTTCCTACACACAAGGACCATATGTAGTTCAACTCTGCTTAGCAAACTGACAAGAACAGTAGCTCCTCTTCAGTCCAATATACTGTACTTGCTGGGAACAGACGCGAGTGCTATTTGCCCTGTGTATGGCAATGGGAGCACAATAGTGACGTTTTTTTTTACCAGAAAACAACTCTTGTTCGTAGGAAAAGAAACGGCATGTGATTCAACTCCATTTAGGACTGGGAAACAAACGCTAGCTCGCCTTACAAGAAACACACTCTGCTTTTGAGAAAAGAGCACTCTTCTACTCTACTGTGTTTCCTATGGGGTCCGAACAGTGAGCTTGCTCAGAACAAAAGAACTGTGCTTCCTACACAAGGGCCATATCTAGTTCAATTATGCTTAGGAACCTTCAAGAACAGTAGATCCTCTTCAGTCCAATACACTGTACTTGCTGGGAACAGACGCCAGTGCTATTTGTCCTGTGTATGGCAATGGCAGCGCAATAGTGACTATTCTTACCATAAAACAACTCTTGCACGTAGGACCAGAAACTGCATATGATTCCACTCCATTTAGGACTGGGACACAAACGCTAGCTCGCCTTACAAGAAACACACTCTGCTTTTGAGGAAAGAGCACTCTTCTACTCTACTGTGTTTCCTATGGGGTCGAAACAGTGAGCTTGCTCAGAACAAAAGACTGTGCTTCCTACACACAAGGACCATATGTAGTTCAACTCTGCTTAGGAAACTGACAAGAACAGTAGCTCCTATTCAGTCCAATACACTGTACTTGCTGGGAACAGACGCCAGTGCTATTTGCACTGTGTATGGCATTTGGAGCACAATAGTGACTCTTCTTAGAGAAAACATCTCTTGCTCATAGGACCAAAAACTGCATGTGACTCAACTCCATTTCGGACTGGAAAATAAACGCAAGCTCGCCTTACAAGAAACACACTCTGCTTTAGAGAAAAGAGCACTCTTCTACTCTACTGTGTTTCCCATAGGGCCAGAACAGTGAGCTTGCTCAGAACATAATAACTGTGCTTCCTAAACACACAGGCCATATCTAGTTCAACTCTGCTTAGGAAACTGACAAGAACAGTAGCTCCTCTTCAGTCCGATACACTGTACTTGCTGGGAAAAGACGCGAGTGCTATTTGCACTGTGTATGGCAAAGGGAGCACAAGAGTGACTTTCCTTACCAGAAAACAACTCTTGCTGGTAGGACCAGAAACTGCATGTGATTCAACTCCATTTAGGACTGGGAAACAAATGCTAGCTTGCCTTACAAGAAACACACTCTGCTTTAGAGAAAAGAGCACTCTTCTACTCTACTGTGTTTCCTATAGGGCCAGAACAGTGAGCTTGCTCATAACAAAAGAACTGTGCATCCTACACACAGGCCATATCTAGTTCAACTCTGCTTAGGACACTGACAAGAACAGTAGCTTCTCTTCAGTCCGATACACTGTACTTACTGGGAAGAGACGCGAGAGCTATTTGCACTGTGGATGGCAATGGGAGCGCAATAGTGACTTTCCATACCAGAAAACAACTCTTGCTCGTAGGACCAGAAACTGCATGTGATTCCACACCATTTAGGACTGGGAAACAAATGCTAGCTCGCCTTACATGAAACACACTCTGCTTTTGAGAAAAGAGCACTCTTCTACTCTACTGTGTTTCCTATATGGCCAGAACAGTGAGCTTGCTCAGAACATAAGAACTGTGCTTCCTACACACACGGGCCATATCTAGTTCAGCTCTGCTTAGGAAACTGACAAGAACAGTAGCTCCTCTTCAGTCCGATACACTGTACTTGCTGGGAACAGACGCAAGTGCTATTTGCACTGTGTATGGCAATGGGAGCGCAATAGTGACTTTCCTTACCAGAAAACAACTCTTGCTCGTAGGAACAGAAACTGCATTTGATTCAACTCCATTTCGGACTGGGAAACAAACGCTAGCTCGCCTTACAAGAAACACACTCTGCTTTTGAGAAAAGAGCACTCTTCTACTCTACTGTGTTTCCTATGGGGTCCGAACAGTGAGCTTGCTCAGAACAAAAGAACTGTACTTACTACACAAGGCCATATCTAGTTCAATTCTGCTTAGGAACCTGACAAGAACAGTAGATCCTTTTCAGTCCAATACACTGTACTTGCTGGGAACAGACGCCAGTGCTATTTGTCCTGTGTATGGCAATGGCAGCGCAATAGTGACTATTCTTACCATAAAACAACTCTTGCACGTAGGACCAGAAACTGCATGTGATTCCACTCCATTTAGGACTGGGACATAAACGCTAGCTCGCCTTACAAGAAACACACTCTGCTTTTGAGAAAAGAGCACTCTTCTACTCTACTGTGTTTCCTATGGGGTCGAAACAGTTAGCTTGCTCAGAACAAAAGAGTGTGCTTCCTACACACAAGACCATATGTAGTTCAACTCTGCTTAGGAACCTGACAAGAACAGTAGATCCTCTTCAGTCCAATACACTGTACTTGCTGGGAACAGACGCCAGTGCTATTTGTCCTGTGTATGGCAATGGGAGCGCAATAGTGACTATTCTTACCATAAAACAACTCTTGCTCGTAGGACCACAAACTGCATGTGATTTAACTCCATTTAGGACTGGGAAACATATGCTAGCTCCACTTACAAGAAACACACTCTGCTTTTGAGAAAAGAGCACTCTACTACTCTCCAGTGTTTCCTATGGGGTCCGAACAGTGAGCTTGCTCAGAAGAAAAGAACTGTGCTTCCTACACACACGGCCATATCTAGTTCAATTCTGCTTATGAACATGACAAGAACAGTAGATCCTCTTCAGTCCAATACACTGTACTTGCTGGGAACAGACGCCAGTGCTATTTGTCCTGTGTATGGCAATGGCAGCGCAATACTGACTATTCTTACCATAAAATAACTCTTGCTCGTTTGACCAGAAACTGCATGTGATTCCACTCCATTTAAGACTGGGAAACAAACACTAGCTCGCCTTACAAGAAACACACTCTGCTTTTGAGAAAAGAGCACTCTTCTACTCTACTGTGCTTCCTATGGGGTCCAAACAGTGAGCTTGCTCAGAACAAAAGAACTGTGCTTCCTACACACATGGACCATATCTAGTTCAACTTTGCTTAGGAAACTGAGAAGAACAGTAGCTCCTATTCAGTCCAATACACTGTACTTGCTGAGAACAGACGCAAGTGCTATTTGTACTGTGTATGGCAATTGGAGCACAATAGTGACTCGTCTTACCAGAAAACAACACTTGCTCGTAGGACAAAAAACTGCATGTGACTCAACTCCATTTAGCACAGGGAAACAAACGCTAGCTTGCCTTACAAGAAACACACTCTGCTTTTGAGAAAAGAGCACTCTTCTACACTACTGTGTTTCCTATAGGGCCAGAAGAGTGAGCTTGCTCAGAACAAATGAACTGTGCTTCCTAGACACACGGGCCATATCTAGTTCAACTCTTTTTAGGAAACTGAAAAGAACAGTAGATCCTATTCAGTCCAATACACTGTACTTGCTGGGAACAGACACATGTGCTATTTGCACTGTGTATGGCAATGGGAGCGCAATAGTGACTTTCCTTGCCAGAAAACAACTCTTGCTCGTAGGACCAGAAACTGCATGTGATTCAACTCCATTTAGGACTGGGAAACAAACGCTAGCTCGCCTTACAAGAAACACACTGCTTTAGAGAAAAGAGCTCTCTTCTACTCTACTGTGTTTCCTATGTGGTCCAAACAGTGAGCTTGCTCAGAACATAAGAACTGTGCTTCCTACACACATGGACCATATGTAGTTCAACTCTGCTTAGGAAACTGACAAGAACAGTAGCTCCTCTTCAGTCCAATACACTGTACTTGCTGGGAACAGACGCGAGTGCTATTTACACTGTGTATGGCATTGAGAGCACAATAGTGACTTTCCTTACCAGAAAACAACTCTTGCTCGTAGGACCACAAACAGCATGTGATTCAACGCCATTTAGGACTGGGAAACAAATGCTAGCTCGCCTTACAAGAAACACACTCTGCTTTTGAGAAAAGAGCACTCTTCTACTCTACTGTGTTTCCTATGTGGTCCAAACAGTGAGCTTGCTCAGAACATAAGAACTGTGCTTCCTACACACACGGACCATATGTAGTTCAACTCTGCTTAGGAAACTGACAAGAACAGTAGCTCCTCTTCAGTCCAATACACTGTACTTGCTGGGAACAGACGCGAGTGCTATTTACACTGTGTATGGCATTGAGAGCACAATAGTGACTTTCCTTACCAGAAAAAAACTCTTGCTCGTAGGACCACAAACAGCATGTGATTTAACGCCATTTAGGACTGGGAAACAAATGCTAGCTCGCCTTACAAGAAACACACTCTGCTTTTGAGAAAAGAGCACTCTTCTACTCTACTGTGTTTCCTATATGGCCAGAACAGTGAGCTTGCTCAGAACATAAGAAGTGTGCTTCCTACACACACGGGCCATATCTAGTTCAATTCTGCTTAGGAAACTGACAAGAACAGTAGCTCCTCTTCAGTCCGATACACTGTACTTGTTGGGAACAGACGCAAGTGCTATTTGCACTGTGTATGGCAATGGGAGCGCAATAGTGACTGTCCTTACCAGAAAACAACTCTTGCTCGTAGGACCGAAACTGCATTTGATTCAACTCCATTTAGGACTGAGAAACAAACGCTAGCTCGCCTTACAAGAAACACACTCTGCTTTTGAGAAAAGAGCACTCTTCTACTCTACTGTGTTTCCTATGGGGTCCGAACAGTGAGCTTGCTCAGAACAAAAGAACTGTTCTTATTACACAAGGGCCATATCTACTTCAATTCTGCTTAGGAACCTGACAAGAACAGTAGATCCTCTTCAGTCCAATACACTGTACTTGCTGGGAACAGACGCCAGTGCTATTTGTCCTGTGTATGGCAATGGCAGCGCAATAGTGACTATTCTTACAATAAAACAACATTTGCACGTAGGACCAGAAACTGCATGTGATTCCACTCCATTTAGGACTGGGACACAAACGCTAGCTCGCCTTACAAGAAACACACTCTGCTTTTGAGAAAAGAGCACTCTTCTTCTCTACTGTGTTTCCTATGGAGTCCAAACAGTGAGCTTGCTCAGAACAAAACACTGTGCTTCCTACACACAAGGACCATATGTAGTTCAACTCTGCTTTGGAAACTGACAAGAACAGTAGCTCCTCTTCAGTCCGATACACTGTACTTGCTGGGAACAGACGCGAGTGCTATTTGCACTGTGTATGGCAAAGGGAGCACAATAGTGACTTTCCTTACCAGAAAACAACTCTTGCTCGTAGGACCAGAAACTGCATGTGATTCAACTCCATTTAGGACTGGGAAACAAACGCTAGCTGGCCTTACAAAAAACACACTCTGCTTTTGTGAAAAGAGCACTCTTCTACTCTACTGTGTTTCCTATAGGGCCAGAACCGTGAGCTTGCTCAGAACATAAGAACTGTGCTTCCTACACACACGGGCCAGATCTAGTTCAACTCTGCGTAGGAAACTGACAAGAACAGTAGCTCCTTTTCTGTCCGATACACTGTACTTGCTGGGAACAGAGGCATGGGCTATTTGCACTGTGTATGGCAATGGGAGCGCAAAAGTGACTTTCCTTACCAGAAAACAACTCTTGCTCTTAGTACCAGAAACTGCATGTGATTCAACTCCATTTAGGACTGTGAAACAAACGCTAGCTCGCCTTACAAGAAACACACTCTGCTTTAGAGAAAAGAGCATTCTTCTACTCTACTGTGTTTCCTATGGTGTCCGAACAGTGAGCTTGCTCAGAACAAAAAAAACTGTTCTTCCTACACACACGGCCATATCTATTTCAAGTCTGCTTAAGAACCTGACAAGAACAGTAGCTCCTATTCAGTCCAATACACTGTACTTGCTGCACACAGACGCCAGTGCTATTTGTCCTGTGTATGGCAATGGCAGCGCAATAGGGACTCTTCTTACCAGAAAACAACTCTTGCTCGTAGTACCAGAAACTGTATGGGATTCAACTCCACTTAGGACTGGGAAACAAATGCTAGTTCTCCTTACAAGAAACACACTCTGCTTTTGAAAAAAGAGCACCCTTCTACTCCACTGTGTTTCCTATGGGGTACAAACAGTGAGCTTGCTAAGAACAAAAGAACTGTGCTTCCTACACACATGGACCATATCTAGTTCAACTCTGCTTAGGAAACTGACAAGAACAGTAGCTCCTATTCAGTCCAATACACTGTACATGCTGGGAACAGACGGGAGTGCTATTTGCACTGTATAAGGCATTTGGAGCGCAATAGTGACTCTTCTTATCAGAAAACAACTCTTGCTCGTAGGACCAAAAACTGCATGTGACTCAACTCCATTTAAGACTGGGAAACAAATGCGAACTCACCTTACAAGAAACACACTCTGCTTTAGAGAAAAGAGCACTCTTCTACTCTACTGTGTTTCCTATAGGACCAGAACAGTGAGCTTGCTCAGAACACAAGAACTGTGCCTCCTACACACAGGGCCCATATGTAGTTCAACTCTGCTTAGGAAACTGACAAAAACAGTAGCTCCTCTTCAGTCCGATATACTGTACTTGCTGGGAACAGACGCATGGGCTATTTGCACTGTGTATGGCAATGGGAGCACAAAAGTCACTTTCCTTGGAGAAAACAACTCTTGCTCGTAGGACCAGAAACTGCATGTGATTCCACACCATTTAGGACTGGGAAACAAATGCTAGCTCGCCTTACAAGAAACATACTCTGCTTTAGAGAAAAGAGCACTCTTCTAATCTACTGTGTTTCCTATGGGGACCAAACAGTGAGCTTGCTCAGAACAAAAGAACTGTGCTTCCTACATACACGGACCATATCTAGTTCAACTCTGCTTAGTAAACTGACAAGAACAGTAGCTCCTCTTCAGTCCGATACACTGTAATTGCTGGGAACAGACACGAGTGCTATTTGCACTGTGTATGGCAATGGGATCGCAATAGTGACTTTCCTTACCAGAAAACAACTCTTGCTCGTAGGACCAGAAACTGCATGTGATTCAACTCTATTTAGGAATGGGAAATAAACGCTGGCTCGCCTTACAAAAAGCACACTATGCTTTTGAGAAAAGAGCACTCTTCTACTCTACTGTGTTTCCTATGGGGTCGAAACAGTGAGCTTGCTCGGAACAAAAGAACTGTGCTTCCTACACACGGGCCATATCTACTTCAACTCTGCTTAGGAAACTGACAAGGACAGTAGCTTCTATTCAGTCCAATAAACTGTACTTGCTGGGAACAGACGCGAGTGGTATTTGCACTGTGTATGGCATTTGGAACGCAATAGTGACTCTTCTTACCAGAAAACAACTCTTGCTTGTAGGACCAAAAACTGCCTGTGACTCAACTCCATTTAGGACTGGAAAACAAACGGGAGCTCGCCTTACAAGAAACACACTCTGCTTTAGAGAAAAGAGCACTCTTCTACTCTACTGTGTTTCCTATAGGGCCAGAACAGTGAGCTTGCTCAGAACATAATAACTGTGCTTCCTACACGCACGGACCATATATAGTTCAACTCTGCTTAGGAAACTGACAAGAACAGTAGCTTCTATTCAGTCCAATACACTGTACTTGCTGGGAACAGACGCGAGGGGTATTTGCACTGTGTATTGCAATGGGAGCGCAATAGTGACTTTCCTTACCAGAAAACAACTCTTGCTTGTAGGACCAGAAACTGCATGTGATTCATCTTCATTTAGGACTGGGAAACAAATGCTAGCTCCACTTACCTGAAACACACTCTGCTTTTGAGAAAAGAGCACTCTTCTACTCTACTGTGTTTCCTATGGGGTCCGAACAGTGAGCTTGCTCAGAACAAAAGAACTGTGCTTCCTACACACACGGCCATATCTAGTTCAAGTCTACTTAGTAACCTGACAAGAACAGAATATCCTCTTCAGTCCAATACACTGTACTTGCTGGGAGCAGACGCCAGGCCTATTTGTCCTGTGTATGGCAATGGCAGCGCAATAGTGAATCCTCTTACCATAAAACAACTCTTGCTCTTAGGACCAGTAACTGCATGTGATTCAACTCCATTTAGGACTGGGAAACAAACGCTAGCTCACCTTACAAGAAACACACTCTGCTTTTGAGAAAAGAGCACTCTTCTACTCTACTGTGTTTCATATAGGGCCAGAACAGTGAGCTTGCTCAGAACAAAAGAACTTTTCTTCCTACACACGGGCCAGATCTAGTTCAACTCTGCTTAGGAAGCTGACAAGAACAGTAGCTCCTATTCAGTCCAATACACTGTACTTGCTGGGAACAGACACGAGTGCTATTTGCACTGTGTATGGCATTTGGAGTGCAATAGTGACTCTTCTTACCAGAAAACAACTCTTGCTCGTAGGACCAAAAACTGCCTGTGACTCAACTCCATTTAGGACTGGGAAACAAACGCGAGCTCGCCTTACAAGAAACACACTCTGCTTTAGATAAAAGAGCACTCTTCTACTGTACTGTGTTTCCTATAGGGCCAGAACAGTGAACTTGCTCTGAACATAATAACTGTGCTTCCTAAACACACGGGCCATATCTAGTTCAACTCTGTTTAGGAAACTGACAAGAACAGTAGCTCCTCTTCAGTCCGATACACTGTACTTGCTGGGAAAAGACGCGAGTGCTATTTGCACTGTGTATGGCAAAGGGAGCACAATAGTGACTTTCCTTACCAGAAAACAACTCTTGCTCGTAGGACCAGAAACTGCATGTGATTCAACTCCATTTAGGACTGGGAAACAAACGCTAGCTGGCCTTACAAAAAACACACTCTGCTTTTGTGAAAAGAGCACTCTTCTACTCTACTGTGTTTCCTATGGGGTCTGAACAGTGAGCTTGCTCAGAACAAAAGAACTGTGCTTCCTACACACACTGCCATATCTAGTTCAATTCTGCTTAGGAACCTGACAAGAACAGTAGCTCCTCTTCAGTCCAATACACTGTGCTTGCTGGGAACAGACTCCAGTGCTATTTGTCCTGTGTATGGCAATGGCAACGCAATAGTGACTCTTCTTACCATAAAACAACTCTTGCTCGTAGAACCAGAAACTGCATGTGATTCAACTCCATTTAAGACTGGGAAACAAACGCTAGCTTGCCTTACAAGAAACACAGTCTGCTTTAGAGAAAAGAGCACTCTTCTACTCTACTGTGTTTCCTATAGGGCCAGAACAGTGAGCTTGCTCAGAACAAAAGAACTGTGCTTCCTACACACAGGCCATATCTAGTTCAACTCTGCTTAGGACACTGACTAGAACAGTAGCTTCTCTTCAGTCCAATACACTGTACTTGCTGGGAACAGACGCGAGAGTTATTTGCACTGTGGATGGCATTGGGAGCGCAATAGTGACTTTCCTTACCAGAAAACAACTCTTGCTCGTAGGACCAGAAACTGCATGTGATTCAACTCCATTTAGGACTGGGAAACAAATGCTAGCTCGCCTTACATATAACACACTCTGCTTTTGAGAAAAGAGCACTCTTCTACTCTACTGTGTTTCCTAGGTTGTCCGAACAGTGAGCTTGCTCTGAACAAAAGAACTGTGCTTCCTACACACACGGGCCATATCTAGTTCAACTCTGCTTAGGAAACTGACAAGAACAGGAGCTCCTGTTCAGTCCAATACTCTGTACTTGCAGGGAGCAGACGCGAGTGCTATTTGCACTGTGTATGGCAATGGGAGCACAATAGTGACTCTTCATACAAGAAACAACTCTTGCTCGTAGGACAAAAAAACTGCATGTGACTCAACTCCATTTAGGACTGGGAAACAAACGCAAGCTCGCCTTACAAGTAACACACTCTGCTTTTGAGAAAAGAGCACTCTTATACTCTACTTTGTTTCCTATAGGGCCAGAACAGTGAGCTTGCTCAGAACAAAATAACTGTGCTTCCTACACACACGGCCATATCTAGTTCAATTCTGCTTAGGAACCTGACAAGAACAGTAGATCCTCTTCAGTCCAATACACTGTACTTGCTGCGAACAGACACAAGTGCTATTTGTCCTGTGTATGGCAATGGCAGGGCAATAGTGACTATTCTTACCATAAGACAACTCTTGCACGTAGGACCAGAAACTGCATGTGATTCCACTTCATTTAGGACTGGGACACAAACGCTAGCTCGCCTTACAAGAAACACACTCTGCTTTTGAGAAAAGAGCACTCTTCTACTCTACTGTGTTTTCTATGGGGTCGAAACAGTGAGCTTGCTCAGAACAAAAGACTGTGCTTCCTACACACAAGGACCATATGTAGTTCAACTCTGCTTAGGAAACTGACAAGAACAGTAGCTCCTCTTCAGTCCAATACACTGTACTTGCTGGGAACAGACGCGAGTGCTAATTGCCCTGTGTATGGCAATGGGAGCACAATAGTGACTTTTTTTTTTACCAGAAAACAACTCTTGTTCGTAGGAAAAGAAACTGCGTGTGATTCAACTCCATTTAGGACTGGGAAACAAACACTAGCTCGCCTTACAAGAAACACACTCTGCTTTTGAGAAAAGAGCACTCTTCTACTCTACTGTGTTTACTATTGGGTCCGAACAGTGAGCTTGCTCAGAACAAAAGAACTGTGCTTCCTACACAAGGGCCATATCTAGTTCAATTCTGCATAGGAACCTGACAAGAACAGTAGATCCTCTTCAGTCCAATACACTGTACTTGCTGGGAACAGACGCCAGTGCTATTTGTCCTGTGTATGGCAATGGGAGCGCAATAGTGACTATTCTTACCATAAAACAACTCTTGCTCCTAGGACCACAAACTGCATGTGATTCAACTCCATTTAGGACTCGGAAACAAATGCTAGCTCCACTTACCAGAAACACACTCTGCTTTTGAGAAAGAGCACTCTACTACTCTCCAGTGTTTCCTATGGGGTCCGAACAGTGAGCTTGCTCAGAAGAAAAGAACTGTGCTTCCTACACACACGGCCATATCTAGTTCAATTCTGCTTATGAACCTGACAAGAACAGTAGATCCTCTTCAGTCCAATACACTGTACTTGCTGGGAACAGACGCCAGTGCTATTTGTCCTGTGTATGGCAATGTCAGCGCAATACTGACTCTTCTTACCATAAAATAACTCTTGCTCGTAGGACCAGAAACTGCATGTGATTCCACTCCATTTAAGACTGGGAAACAAACACTAGCTCGCCTTACAAGAAACACACTCTGCTTTTGAGAAAAGAGCACTCTTCTACTCTACTGTGCTTCCTATGGGGTCCAAACAGTGAGCTTGCTCAGAACAAAAGAACTGTGCTTCCTACACACATGGACCATATCTAGTTCAACTTTGCTTAGGAAACTGACAAGAACAGTAGCTCCTATTCAGTCCAATACACTGTACTTGCTGGGAACAGACGCAAGTGCTATTTGTACTGTGTATGGCAATTGGAGCACAATAGTGACTCGTCTTACCAGAAAACAACACTTGCTCGTAGGACAAAAAACTGCATGTGACTCATCTACATTTAGCACAGGGAAACAAACGCTAGCTCGCCTTACAAGAAACACACTCTGCTTTTGAGGAAAGAGCACTCTTCTACTCTACTGTGTTTCCTATGGGGTCGAAACAGTGAGCTTGCTCAGAACAAAAGACTGTGCTTCCTACACACAAGGACCATATGTAGTTCAACTCTGCTTAGGAAACTGACAAGAACAGTAGCTCCTATTCAGTCCAATACACTGTACTTGCTGGGAACAGACGCCAGTGCTATTTGCACTGTGTATGGCATTTGGAGCACAATAGTGACTCTTCTTACCAGAAAACATCTCTTGCTCATAGGACCAAAAACTGCATGTGACTCAACTCCATTTAGTACTGGGAAATAAACGCAAGCTCGCCTTACAAGAAACACACTCTGCTTTAGAGAAAAGAGCACTCTTCTACTCTACTGTGTTTCCCATAGGGCCAGAACAGTGAGCTTGCTCAGAACATAATAACTGTGCTTCCTAAACACACAGGCCATATCTAGTTCAACTCTGCTTAGGAGACTGACAAGAACAGTAGCTCCTCTTCAGTCCGATACACTGTACTTGCTGGGAAAAGACGCGAGTGCTATTTGCACTGTGTATGGCAAAGGGAGCACAATAGTGACTTTCCTTACCAGAAAACAACTCTTGCTCGTAGGACCAGAAACTGCATGTGATTCACCTCCATTTAGGAATGGGAAACAAACGCTAGCTTGCCTTACAAAAAACACACTCTGCTTTTGAGAAAAGAGCACTCTTCTACTCTACTGTGTTTCCTATGGTGTCCAAACAGTGAGCTTGCTCAGAACAAAAGAACTGTGCTTCCTACACACACGGCCATATCTAGTTCAATTCTGCTTAGGAACCTGACAAGAACAGTAGATCCTCTTCAGTCCAATACACTGTGCTTGCTGGGAACAGACGCCAGTGCTATTTGTCCTGTGTATGGCAATGGCAGCGCAATAGTGACTGTTCTTACCATAAATCAACTCTTGCTCGTAGGACCAGAAACTGCATGTGATTCAACTCCATTTAAGACTGGGAAACAAACGCTAGCTCGCCTTACAAGAAACACACTCTGCTTTAGAGAAAAGAGCACTCTTCTACTCTACTGTGTTTCCTATAGGGCCAGAACAGTGAGCTTGCTCAGAACAAAAGAACTGTGCATCCTACACACAGGCCATATCTAGTTCAACTCTGCTTAGGACACTGACAAGAACAGTAGCTTCTCTTCAGTCCGATACACTGTACTTACTGGGAAGAGACGCGAGAGCTATTTTCACTGTGGATGGCAATTGGAGCGCAATAGTGACTTTCCATACCAGAAAACAACTCTTGCTCGTAGGACCAGAAACTGCATGTGATTCAACTCCATTTAAGACTGGGAAACAAATGCTATCTCGCCTTACATGAAACACACTCTGCTTTTGAGAAAAGAGCAATCTTCTACTCTACTGTGTTTCCTTATATGGCCAGAACAGTGAGCTTGCTCAGAACATAAGAACTGTGCTTCCTACACACACGGGCCATATCTAGTTCAGCTCTGCTTAGGAAACTGACAAGAACAGTAGCTCCTCTTCAGTCCGATACACTGTACTTGCTGGGAACAGACGCAAGTGATATTTGCACTGTGTATGGCAATGGGAGCGCAATAGTGATTCTTCTTACCATAAATCAACTCTTGCTCGTAGGACAAAAAACTGCATGTGATTCAACTCCATTTAAGACTGGGAAACAAACGCTAGCTCGCCTTACAAGAAACACACTCTGCTTTAGAGAAAAGAGCACTCTTCTACTCTACTGTGTTTCCTATAGGGCCAGAACAGTGAGCTTGCTCAGAACAAAAGAACTGTGCATCCTACACACAGGCCATATCTAGTTCAACTCTGCTTAGGACACTGACAAGAACAGTAGCTTCTCTTCAGTCCGATACACTGTACTTACTGGGAAGAGATGCGAGAGCTATTTGCACTGTGGATGGCATTGGGAGCGCAATAGTGACTTTCCATACCAGAAAACAACTCTTGCTCGTAGGACCAGAAACTGCATGTGATTCAACTCCATTTAGGACTGGGAAACAAATGCTAGCTCGCCTTACATGAAACACACTCTGCTTTTGAGAAAAGAGCACTCTTCTACTCTACTGTGTTTCCTTATATGGCCAGAACAGTGAGCTTGCTCAGAACATAAGAACTGTGCTTCCTACACACACGGGCCATATCTAGTTCAGCTCTGCTTAGGAAACTGACAAGAACAGTAGCTCCTCTTCAGTCCGATACACTGTACTTGCTGGGAACAGACGCAAGTGCTATTTGCACTGTGTATGGCAATGGGAGCGCAATAGTGACTTTCCTTACCAGAAAACAACTCTTGCTCGTAGGACCGAAACTGCATTTGATTCAACTCCATTTAGGACTGGGAAAAAAACGCTAGCTCGCCTTACAAGAAACACACTCTGCTTTTGAGAAAAGAGCACTCTTCTACAATACTGTGTTTCCTATGGGGTCCGAACAGTGAGCTTGCTCAGAACAAAAGAACTGTGCTTACTACACAATGCCATATCTAGTTAAATCTGCTTAGGAACCTGACAAGAACAGTAGATCCTCTTCAGTCCAATACACTGTACTTGCTGGGAACAGACGCCAGTGCTATTTGTCCTGTGTATGGCAATGGGAGCGCAATAGTGACTATTCTTACCATAAAACAACTCTTGCTCGTAGGACCACAAACTGCATGTGATTAAACTCCATTTAGGACTGGGAAACAAATGCTAGCTCCACTTACAAGAAACACACTCTGCTTTTGAGAAAAGAGCACTCTTCTACTCTACTGTGCTTCCTATGGGGTCCAAACAGTGAGCTTGCTCAGAACAAAAGAACTGTGCTTCCTACACACACGGGACATATCCAGTTCAACTCTGCTTAGGAAACTGACAAGAACAGTAGCTCCTCTTCAGTCCAATACACTGTACTTGCTGGGAACAGACGCGAGTGCTATTTGCACTGTTTATGGCAATGGGAGCACAATAGTGACTTTTCTTACTAGAAAACAACTCTTGCTCGTAGGACCAGAAATTGCATGTGATAAAACTCCATTTAAGACTGGGAAACAAACGGTAGCTCACCTTACAAGATACACACTCTGCTTTTGAGAAAAGAGCACTCTTCTACTGTACTGTGTTTCCTATAGGGCCAGAACAGTGAGCTTTCTCAGAACAAATAACTGTGCTTCCTACATACACAGGTCATATCTATTTCAACTCTGTTTAGGAAACGACAAGAACAGTAGATCCTCTTCATTCCAATACACTGTATATGCTGGGAACAGACGCAAGTGCTATTTGCCCTGTGTATCACAAACGAGGCGCAATAGTGATTCTTCTTACCAGAAAACTTCTCTTTCTCGCAGGACCAGAAACTGCATGTGATTCAACTCCACTTAGGAATGGGAAACAAACGCTAGCTCGCCTTACATGAAAAACACTCTGCTTTTGAGAAAAGAGCACTCTTCTACTCTACTGTGTTTCCTATAGTGCCAGAACAGTGAGCTTGCTCAGAACAAAAGAACTGTGCTTCCTACACACAGGGGCCATATCTGGTTCAACTGTGCTTAGGAAACTGACAAGAACAGTAGCTCCTCTTCAGTCCAAAAACTGTACTTGCTAGGAACAGACGAGAGTGCTATTTGCACTGTGTATGGCAATGGGAGCGCAATAGTGACCCTTCTTACCAGAAAACAATTCTTCCTCGTAGGCCCAGAAACTGCATGGGATTCAACTCCATTTAGGACTGGGAAACAAACGCTAGCTCGCTTTACATGAAACACACTCTGCTTTTGAGAAAAGAGCACTCTTCTGCTCTTCTGTGTTTCCTTTAGGGCCAGAACAGTAAGCTTGCTAAGAACAAAAGAACTGTGCTTCCTACACACAGGGGCGATATCTAGTTCAACTCTGCTTAGGAAACTGACAAGAACAGTAGCTCCTCTTCAGTCCAATACACTCTACTTGCTAGGAACAGACGCGAGTGCTATTTGCACTGTGTATGGCAATGAGAGCTCAATAATGACTTTCCTTACCAGAAAACAACTCTTGCTCGTAGGACCAAATACTGCATGTGATTCAACTCCATTCAGGACTGGGATACAAACGCTAGCTCGACTTACAAGAAACACACTCTGCTTTTGAGAAAAGAGCACTCTTCTACTCTGCTGTGTTTCCTATGGGGTCTGAACAGTGAGCTTGCTCAGAACAAAAGAACTGTGCTTCCTACACACATGGGCCATATCTAGTTCAACTCTGAATAGGAAACTGACAAGAACAGTAGCTCCTCTTCAGTCCAATACACTGTACTTGCTGGGAACAGACGCGAGTGCTATTTGCACTGTTTATGGCAATTGGAGCACTATAGTGACTCTTCTTACCAGAATACCACTCTTGCTCATAGGACCAGAAACTACATGTGATTAAACTCCATTTAAGACTGGGAAACAAACGGTAGCTCATCTTACAAGAAACACACTTGCTTTTGAGAAAAGAGCACTCTTGTACTCTACTGTGTTTCCTACAGGGCCAGAACAGTGAGCTTTCTCAGAACAAAAGAACTGGGCTTCCTACATACACAGGTCATATCTATTTCAACTCTGCTTAGGAAACTGACAAGAACAGTGGATCCTCTTCATTCCAATACACTGTACATGCTGGGAACAGACACGAGTGCTATTTGCCCTGGGTATTACAATGTAGGTGCATAGTGACTCTTCTTACCAGAAAACATCTCTTGCTCATAGGACCAGAAACTGCATGTGATTCAACTCCACTTAGGAATGGGAAACAAACGCTAGCTCGCCTTACCGGAAACACACTCTGCTTTTGAGAAAAGAACACTCTTCTACTCTACTGTGATTCCTTTAGGTTCCACACAGTGAGCTTGCTCAGAACAAAAGAACTGTGCTTCCAACACACAGGGGACATATCTAGTTGAACTCTGCTTAGGAAACTGACAAGAACAGTAGCTCCTCTTCAGTCCAATACACTCTACGTGCTGGGAACAGACGCGAGTGCTATTTGCACTGTGTATCCCAACGAGAGCGAAATATTGACTTTCCTTACCAGAAAACAACTCTTGCTCATCGGACCAAAAATTGCATGTGATTCAACTCCATTTAGGACTGGGAAACAAATGCTAGCTCTCCTTTCAAGAAACACACTCTGCTTTTGAGAAAAGAGCACTCTTCTACTCTACTGTGTTTATATAGTGCCAGAAGAACAGTTAGCTTGCTCAGAAAAAAAGAACTGTGCTTCCTACACACAGGGGCCATATCTAGTTCAACTCTGCTTAGGAAACTGACAAGAACAGTAGCTCCTCTTCAGTCCAAAAACTGTACTTGCTAGGAATAGACGAGAGTGCTATTTGCACTGTGTATGGCAATGGAAGCGCAATAGTGACTTTCCTTACCAGAAAACAACTCATCCTCGTAGGACCAAAAACTGCATGTGATTCAACTCCATTTAGGACTGGAAAACAAACGCTAGCTCGCCTTACAAGAAACACACTCTGCTTTTGAGAAAAGAGCACTCTTCTACTCTACTGTGTTTCCTTAGGGGTCCAAACAGTGAGCTTGCTCAGAACAAAAGAACGGTGCTTCCTACACACACGGGCCATATCTAGTTCAACTCTGCTTAGGAAACTGACAAGAAAGTAGCTCCTCTTCAGTCCAATACACTGTACTTGCTGGGAACAGACGGGAGTGCTATGTGCACTGTGTATTGCAATGGAGCACAATAGTGACTCTTCTTTCCAGAAAACAATTCTTCCTCTTAGGACCAGAAACTGCATGTGATTCAACTCCATTTAGGACTGGGAAACAAATGCTAGATCGCCTTACATGAAACACACTCTGCTTTTGAGAAAAGAGCACTCTTCTACTCTACTGTGTTTCCTATAGGGCCAGAACAGTGAGCTTGCTCAGAACAAAAGAACTGTGCTTCCTACACACAGGGGCCATATCTAGTTCAACTCTGCTTAGGAAACTGACAAGAACAGTAGCTCCTCTTCAGTCCAATACACTCTACTTGCTGGGAACAGACGCGAGGGCTATTTGCACTGTGTATGGCAATGAGAGCTCAATAATGACTTTCCTTACCAGAAAACAACTCTTGCTCGTAGGACCAAATACTGCATGTGATTCAACTCCATTCAGGACTGGGATACAAATGCTAGCTCGCCTTACAAGAAACACACTCTGCTTTTGAGAAAAGAGCACTCTTCTACTCTGTTGTGTTTCCTATGCGCTCTGAACAGTGAGCTTGCTCAGAACAAAAGAACTGTGCTTCCTACACACACGGGCCATATCTAGTTCAACTCTGTTTAGTAAATTGACAAGAACAGTAGCTCCTCTTCAGTCCAATACACTGTACTTGCTGGGAACAGACAGGAGTGCTATTTGCACTGTTTATAGCAATGGGAGCACAATAGTGACTCTTCTTACCAGAAAACAACTCTTGCTCATAAGACCAGAAACTGCATGTGATTAAACTCCATTTAAGACGTGGAAAAAAAAGGTAGCTCACCTTACAAGAAACACACTCTGCTTTTGAGAAAAGAGCACTCTTCTACTCTACTGTGTTTCCTAAAGGGCCAGAACAGTGTGCTTGTTCAGAACAAAAGAACTGTCCTTCCTACATACACAGGGCATATCTATTTCAACTCTGCTTATGAAACTGACAAGAACAGTAGATCCTCTTCATTCCAATACACTGTACATGCTGGGAACAGACGCGAGTGCTATTTGCACTGTGTATTGCACAGGAGGCGCAATAGTGACTCTTCTTACCAGAAAACTTCTATTGCTCATAGGACCAGAAACTGCATGTGATTCAACTCCACTTAGGAATGGGAAACAAACGCTAGCTAGCCTTACAAAAAACACACTCTGCTTTTGAGAAAAGAGCACTCTTCTATTCTACTGTGTTTCCTGTAGTGCCAGAAGAACAGTTAGCTTGCTCAGAACAAAAGAACTGTGCTTCCTAGACACAGGGGCCATATCTAGTTCAACTCTGCTTAGGAAACTGAAAAGAATAGTAGCTCCACTTCAGTCCAAAAACTGTACTTGCTAGGAACAGACGAGAGTGCTATTTGCACTGTGTATGGCAATGGGGGCACAATAGTGACTTTCCTTACCAGAAAACAACTCATTCTCGTAGGACCAAAAACTGCATGTGATTCATTTCAATTTAGGACTGGAAAACAAATGCTATCTCGCCTTACAAGAAACACACTCTGCTTTTGAGAAAAGAGCAGTCTTCTACTCTACTGTGTTTCCTTTGGTGTCCAAACATTGAGCTTGCTCAGAACAAAAGAACGGTGCTTCCTACACACACGGGCCATATCTAGTTCAACTCTGCTTACAAAACTGACAAGAACAGTAGCTCCTCTTCAGTGCAATACACTGTACTTGCTGGGAACTGACGGGAGTGCTATTTGCACTGTGTATGGCAATGAGAGCTCAATAATGACTTTCCTTACCAGAAAACAACTCTTGCTCGTAGGACCAAATACTGCATGTGATTCAACTCCATTCAGGACTGGGATACAAACGCTAGCTCGCCTTACAAGAAACACACTCTGCTTTTGAGAAAAGAGCACTCTTCTACTCTGCTGTGTTTCCTATGGGGTCTGAAAAGTGAGCTTGCTCAGAACAAAAGAACTGTGCTTCCTACACACACGGGCCATATCTAGTTCAACTCTGCTTAGGAAACTGACAAGAACAGTAGCTC
>NW_026737773.1:0-32709 GCF_949786415.1 Peromyscus eremicus | reverse complement strand
CATGGAGTTGTGCACACTGAACTGTTAGAATGCGTGTGTCCACATGGAGGTGTGCACACTGAACTGTTAGAATGAGTGTGGCCCACATGGAGTTGTGCACACTGAACTGTTAGAATGAGTGTGCCCACATGGAGCTGTGCACACTGAACTGTTAGAATGAGTGTGCCCACATGGAGGTGTGGACACTGAACTGTTAGAATGAGTGTGCCCACATGGAAGTGTGCACACTGAACTGTTGGAATGAGTGTGCCCACCTGGAGGTGTGCACACTGAACTGTTAGAATGATTGTGTCCACATGGAGGTGTGCACACTGAACTGTTAGAATGACAGTGTCCACATGGAGGTGTGCACACTGAACTATTAGAATGAGTGTGCCCACATGGAGGTGTGCACACTGAACTGTTAGAATGATTGTGTCCACATGGAGGTGTGCACACTGAACTGTTAGAATGAGTGTGCCCACATGGTGTTGGGCACACTGAACTGTTAGAATGAGTGTGTCCACATGGAGGTGTGCACACTGAACTGTTAGAATGAGTGTGCCCACATGGAGGTGTGCACACTGAACTGTTAGAATGACTGTGTCCACATGGAGGTGTGCACACAGAACTGTTAGAATGACAGTGTAAACATGGAGGTGTGCACACTGAACTGTTAGAATGACTGTGTCCACATGGAGGTGTGCACACTGAACTGTTAGAATGAGTGTGCCCACATGGAGGTGTGCACACTGAACTGTTAGAATGAGTGTGCCCACATGGAGGTGTGCACACTGAACAGTTAGAATGAGTGTGTCCCTTTGGAGGTGTGCACACTGAACTGTTAGAATGAGTGTGCACACATGGAGGTGTGCACACTGAACTGTTAGAATGAGTGTGCCCACATGGAGGTGTGCACACTGAACTGTTAGAATGAGTGTGTCCACATGGAGGTGTGCACACTGAACTGTTAGAATGAGTGTGCCCACATGGAGTTGTGCACACTGAACTGTTAGAATGAGTGTGTCCCACATGGAGGTGTGCACACTGAACTGTTAGAATGAGTGTGCCCACATGGAGTTGTGCACACTGAACTGTTAGAATGACTGTGTCCACATGGAGGTTTGCACACTGAACTGTTAGAATGACTGTGTCCACATGGAGGTGTGCACACTGAACTGTTAGAATGAGTGTGTCCACATGGAGATGTGCACACTGAACTGTTAGAATGAGTGTGTCCCTGTGGAGGTGTGCACACTGAACTGTTAGAATAAGTGTGTCCACATGGAGGTGTGCACACTGAACTGTTAGAATGTGTGTGTCCACATGGAGGTTTGCACACTGAACTGTTAGAATGAGTGTGCCCACATGGAGGTGTGCACACTGAACTGTTAGAATGAGTGTGTCCACATGCAGGTGTGCACACTGAACTGTTGGAATGAGTGTGCCCATATGGAGGTGTGCACACTGAACTGTTAGAATGATTGTGTCCACATGGAGGTGTGCACACTGAATGTTAGAATGACTGTGTCCACATGGAAGTGTGCACACTGAACTGTTAGAATGAGTGGGTCCACATGGAGGTGTGCACACTGAAATGTTAGAATGAGTGGGTCAACATGGAGGTGTGCACACTGAACTGTTAGAATGAGTGTGTCCCTGTGGAGGTGTGCACACTGAAATGTTAGAATGAGTGTGTCCACATGGAGTTGTGCACACTGAACTGTTAGAATATGTCCACATGGAGGTGTGCACACTGAACTGTTGGAATGAGTGTGCCCATATGGAGGTGTGCACACTGAACTGTTAGAATGATTGTGTCCACATGGAAGTGTGCACACTGAACTGTTAGAATGAGTGTGCCCACATGGAGGTGAGAACACTGAACTGCTGGAATGAGTGTGTCCACATCGAGGTGTGCACACTGAACTGTTAGAATGATTGTGTCCACATGGAGGTGTGAACACTGAACTGTTAGAATGACTGTGTCCACATGGAGGTGTGCACACAGAACTGTTAGAATGACAGTGTCCACATGGAGGTGTGCACACTGAACTGTTAGAATGAGTGTGCCCACATGGAGGTGTGCACACTGAACTGTTAGAAAGATTGTGTCCACATGGAAGTGTGCACACTGAACTGTGTAGAATGAGTGTGCCCACATGGAGGTGTGCACACTGAACTGTTAGAATGCGTGTGTCCACATGGAGGTGTGCACCCTGAACTGTTAGAATGAGTGTGCCCACATGGAGTTGTGCACACTGAACTGTTAGAATGAGTGTGCCCACATGGAGGTGTGCACACTGAACTGTTAGAATGCGTGTGTCTACATGGAGGTGTGCACACTGAACTGTTAGAATGAGTGTGCCCACATGGAGGTGTGCACACTGAACTGTTAGAATGAGTGTGCCCACATGGAGGTGTGCACACTGAACTGTTAGAATAAGTGTGTCCACATGGAGGTGTGCACACTGAACTGTTAGAATGAGTGTGTCCACATGGAGGTGTGCACACTGAACTGTTAGAATGAGTGTGCCCACATGGAGGTGTGCACACTGAACTGTTAGAATGAGTGTATCCCTGTGGAGGTGTGCAAACCGAACTGTTAGAATGACTGTGTCCACATGGAGGTGTGCACACTGAACTGTTAGAATGAGTGTGTCCACATGGAGGTGTGCACACTGAACTGTTAGAATGAGTGTATCCCTGTGGAGGTGTGCAAACTGAACTGTTAGAATGACTGTGTCCACATGGAGGTGTGCACACAGAACTGTTAGAATGACAGTGTCCACATGGAGGTGTGCACACTGAACTGTTAGAATGAGTGTGTCCACATGGAGGTGTGCACACTGAACTGTTAGAATGAGTGTGTCCCTTTGGAGGTGTGCACACTGAACTGTTAGAATGAGTGTGCCCACATGGAGGTGTGCACACTGAACTGTTAGAATGAGTGTGCCCACATGGAGGTGTGCACACTGAACTGTTAGAATGAGTGTGTCCACATGGAGGTGTGCACACTGAACTGTTAGAATGAGTGTGCCCACATGGAGTTGTGCACACTGAACTGTTAGAATGAGTGTGTCCACATGGAGGTGTGCACACTGAACTGTTAGAATGTGTGTGCCCACATGCAGTTGTGCACACTGAACTGTTAGAATGACTGTGTCCACATGGAGGTTTGCACACTGAACTGTTAGAATGACTGTGTCCACACGGAGGTGTGCACACTGAACTGTTAGAATGTGTGTGTCCCTGTGGAGGTGTGCACACTGAACTGTTAGAATGAGTGTGTCCACATGGAGGTGTGCACACTGAACTGTTAGAATGAGTGTTTCCACACGGAGGTGTGCACACTGAACTGTTAGAATGAGTGTGCCCACATAGAGTTGTGCACACTGAACTGTTAGAATGACTGTGTCCACATGGAGGTGTGCACACTGAACTGTTAGAATGAGTGTGTCCACATGGAGGTGTGCACACTGAACTGTTAGAATGAGTGTGTCCACATGGAGGTGTGCACACTGAACTGTTAGAATGAGTGTGTACCTGTGGAGGTGTGCACACTGAACTGTTAGAATAAGTGTGTCCACATGGAGGTGTGCACAGTGAACTGTTAGAATGTGTGTGTCCACATGGAGGTTTGCACACTGAACTGTTAGAATGAGTGTGCCCACATGGAGGTGTGCACACTGAACTGTTAGAATGAGTGTGTCCACAAGGAGGTGTGCACACTGAACTGATGGAATGAGAGTGCCCACATGGAGGTGTGCACACTGAACTGTAAGAATGATTGTGTCCACATGGAGGTGTGCACACTGAACTGTTAGAATGACTGTGTCCACATGGAAGTGTGCACACTGAACTGTTAGAATGTATGGCTCCACATGGAGGTGTGCACACTGAACTGTTAGAATGAGTGGGTCAACATGGAGGTGTGCACACTGAACTGTTAGAATGAGTGTGTCCCTGTGGAGGTGTGCACACTGAAATGTTAGAATGAGTGTGTCCACATGGAGTTGTGCACACTGAACTGTTAGAATTTGTCCACATGGAGGTGTGCACACTGAACTGTTAGAATGAGTGTGCCTACATGGAGGTGTGCACACTGAACTGTTAGAATGAGTGTGTCCACATGGAGGTGTGCACACTGAACTGTTAGAATGAGTGTGTCCACATGGAGGTGTGCACACTGAACTGTTAGTATGTGTGTGCCCACATGGAGTTGTGCACACTGAACTGTTAGAATGACTGTGTCCACATGGAGTTGTGCACACTGAACTGTTAGAATAAGTGTGTCCACATGGAGGTGTGCACACTGAACTGTTAGAATGAGTGTGTCCACATGGAGGTGTGCACACTGAACTGTTAGAATGAGTGTGCCCACATGGAGGTGTGCACACTGAACTGTTAGAATGAGTGTATCCCTGTTGAGGTGTGCAAACCGAACTGTTAGAATGACTGTGTCCACATGGAGGTGTGCACACTGAACTGTTAGAATGAGTGTGTCCACATGGAGGTGTGCACACTGAACTGTTAGAATGAGTGTATCCCTGTGGAGGTGTGCAAACTGAACTGTTAGAATGACTGTGTCCACATGGAGGTGTGCACACAGAACTGTTAGAATGACAGTGTCCACATGGAGGTGTGCACACTGAACTGTTAGAATGAGTGTGTCCACATGGAGGTGTGCACACTGAACTGTTAGAATGAGTGTGTCCCTTTGGAGGTGTGCACACTGAACTGTTAGAATGAGTGTGCCCACATGGAGGTGTGCACACTGAACTGTTAGAATGAGTGTGCCCACATGGAGGTGTGCACACTGAACTGTTAGAATGAGTGTGTCCACATGGAGGTGTGCACACTGAACTGTTAGAATGAGTGTGCCCACATGGAGTTGTGCACACTGAACTGTTAGAATGAGTGTGTCCACATGGAGGTGTGCACACTGAACTGTTAGAATGTGTGTGCCCACATGCAGTTGTGCACACTGAACTGTTAGAATGACTGTGTCCACATGGAGGTTTGCACACTGAACTGTTAGAATGACTGTGTCCACACGGAGGTGTGCACACTGAACTGTTAGAATGTGTGTGTCCCTGTGGAGGTGTGCACACTGAACTGTTAGAATGAGTGTGTTCACATGGAGGTGTGCACACTGAACTGTTAGAATGAGTGTGTCCACATGGAGGTTTGCACACTGAACTGTTAGAATGAGTGTGCCCACATGGAAGTGAGAACACTGAACTGTTAGAATGAGTGTGTCCACATGGAGGTGTGCACACTGAACTCTTGGAATGAGTGTGCCCACATGGAGGTGTGCACACTGAACTGTTAGAATGATTATGTCCACATGGAGGTGTGCACAGTGAACTGTTAGAATGACTGTGTCCACATGGAGGTGTGCACACTGAACTGTTAGAATGAGTGTGTCCACATGGAGGTATGCACACCGAACTGTTAGAATGAGTGTGTCCACATGGAGGTGTGCACACTGAACTGTTAGAATGAGTGTGTCCACATGGAGGTGTGCACACTGAACTGTTAGAATGAGTGTGTCCCTGTGGAGGTGTGCACACTGAAATGTTAGAATGAGTGTGTCCACATGGAGGTGTGCACACTGAAGTGTTAGAATTTGTCCACATGGAGGTGTGCACACTGAACTATTAGAATGAGTGTGTCCACATGGATGTGTGCACACTGAACTGTTAGAATTGGTGTGTCCACATGGAGGTGTGCACACTGAACTGTTAGAATGATTGTGTCCACATGGAGGTGTGCACAGTGAACTGTTAGAATGAGTGTGCCCACATGGAGGTGTGCACACTGAACTGTTAGAATGAGTGTGCGAACATGGAGGTGTGCACACTGAACTGTTAGAATGAGTGTGTCCACATGGAGGTGTGCACACTGAACTGTTAGAATGACTGTGTCCACATGGAGGTGTGCACACTGAACTGTTAGAATGAGTGTGTCCCTGTGGAGGTGTGCACACTGAACTGTTAGAATAAGTGTGTCCACATGGAGGTGTGCACACTGAACTGTTAGAATGTGTGTGTCCACATGGAGGTTTGCACACTGATGTGTTAGAATGACTGTGTCCACATGGAGGTGTGCACACTGAACCTTTAGTATATGTCCACATGGAGGTGTGCACACTGAACTGTTAGAATGAGTGTGTCCACATGGAGGTGTGAACACTGAACTGTTAGAATGAGTGTGTCCCTGTGGAGGTGTGCACACTGAACTGTTAGAATGAGTGTGTCCACATGGAGGTGTGCACACTGAACTGTTGGAATGAGTGTGCCCACATGGAGGTGTGCACACTGAACTGTTAGAATGATTGTGTCCACATGGAGGTGTGCACACTGAACTGTTAGAATGAGTGTGCCCACATGGAGGTGTGCACACTGAACTGTTAGAATGAGTGGGTCCACATGGAGGTGTGCACACTGAACTGTTAGAATTAGTGTGCCCACATGGAGTTTTGCACACTGAACTGTTAGAATGTGTGTGTCCACATGGAGGTGTGCACACTGAACTGTTAGAATGAGTGTGTCCACATGGAGGTGTGCACACTGAAGTGTTAGAATTTGTCCACATGGAGGTGTGCGCACTGAACAGTTAGAATGAGTGGGTCCACATGGAGGTGTGCACACTGAACTGTTAGAATGAGTGGGTCAACATGGAGGTGTGCACACTGAACTGTTAGAATGAGTGTGCCCACATGGAGGTGTGCACACTGAACTGTTAGAATGATTGTGTCCACATTGAAGTGTGCACACTGAACTGTGTAGAATGAGTGTGCCCACATGGAGGTGTGCACACTGAACTGTTAGAATGAGTGTGTCCACATGGAGGTGTGCACACTGAACTGTTAGAATTAGTGTGCCCAGATGGAGGTGTGCACACTGAACTGTTAGAATGTGTGTGTCCACATGGAGGTGTGCACACTGAACTGTTAGAATGAGTGTGCCCACATGGAGGTGTGCACACTGAACTGTTGGAATGAGTGTGCCCACATGGAGGTGTGCACACTGAACTGTTAGAATGATTGTGTCCACATGGAGGTGTGCACACTGAACTGTTAGAATGATTGTGTCCACATGGAGTTGTGCACACTGAACTGTTACAATGAGTGTGCCCACATGGAGTTGTGCACACTGAACTGTTAGAATGAGTGTGCCCACATGGAGTTGTGCACACTGAACTGTTAGAATGCGTGTGTCCACATGGAGGTGTGCACACTGAACTGTTAGAATGAGTGTGCCCACATGGAGTTGTGCACACTGAACTGTTAGAATGAGTGTGCCCACATGGAGCTGTGCACACTGAACTGTTAGAATGAGTGTGCCCACATGGAGGTGTGGACACTGAACTGTTAGAATGAGTGTGCCCACATGGAAGTGTGCACACTGAACTGTTGGAATGAGTGTGCCCACCTGGAGGTGTGCACACTGAACTGTTAGAATGATTGTGTCCACATGGAGGTGTGCACACTGAACTGTTAGAATGACAGTGTCCACATGGAGGTGTGCACACTGAACTATTAGAATGAGTGTGCCCACATGGAGGTGTGCACACTGAACTGTTAGAATGATTGTGTCCACATGGAGGTGTGCACACTGAACTGTTAGAATGAGTGTGCCCACATGGTGTTGGGCACACTGAACTGTTAGAATGAGTGTGTCCACATGGAGGTGTGCACACTGATCTGTTAGAATGAGTGTGCCCACATGGAGGTGTGCACACTGAACTGTTAGAATGACTGTGTCCACATGGAGGTGTGCACACAGAACTGTTAGAATGACAGTGTAAACATGGAGGTGTGCACACTGAACTGTTAGAATGACTGTGTCCACATGGAGGTGTGCACACTGAACTGTTAGAATGAGTGTGCCCACATGGAGGTGTGCACACTGAACTGTTAGAATGAGTGTGCCCACATGGAGGTGTGCACACTGAACAGTTAGAATGAGTGTGTCCCTTTGGAGGTGTGCACACTGAACTGTTAGAATGAGTGTGCACACATGGAGGTGTGCACACTGAACTGTTAGAATGAGTGTGCCCACATGGAGGTGTGCACACTGAACTGTTAGAATGAGTGTGTCCACATGGAGGTGTGCACACTGAACTGTTAGAATGAGTGTGCCCACATGGAGTTGTGCACACTGAACTGTTAGAATGAGTGTGTCCACATGGAGGTGTGCACACTGAACTGTTAGAATGAGTGTGCCCACATGGAGTTGTGCACACTGAACTGTTAGAATGACTGTGTCCACATGGAGGTTTGCACACTGAACTGTTAGAATGACTGTGTCCACATGGAGGTGTGCACACTGAACTGTTAGAATGAGTGTGTCCACATGGAGATGTGCACACTGAACTGTTAGAATGAGTGGGTCCACATGGAGGTGTGCACACTGAACTGTTAGAATGAGTGGGTCAACATGGAGGTGTGCACACTGAACTGTTAGAATGAGTGTGTCCCTGTGGAGGTGTGCACACTGAAATGTTAGAATGAGTGTGTCCACATGGAGTTGTGCACACTGAACTGTTAGAATATGTCCACATGGAGGTGTGCACACTGAACTGTTGGAATGAGTGTGCCCATATGGAGGTGTGCACACTGAACTGTTAGAATGATTGTGTCCACATGGAAGTGTGCACACTGAACTGTTAGAATGAGTGTGCCCACATGGAGGTGAGAACACTGAACTGCTGGAATGAGTGTGTCCACATCGAGGTGTGCACACTGAACTGTTAGAATGATTGTGTCCACATGGAGGTGTGAACACTGAACTGTTAGAATGACTGTGTCCACATGGAGGTGTGCACACAGAACTGTTAGAATGACAGTGTCCACATGGAGGTGTGCACACTGAACTGTTAGAATGAGTGTGCCCACATGGAGGTGTGCACACTGAACTGTTAGAAAGATTGTGTCCACATGGAAGTGTGCACACTGAACTGTGTAGAATGAGTGTGCCCACATGGAGGTGTGCACACAGAACTGTTAGAATGCGTGTGTCCACATGGAGGTGTGCACCCTGAACTGTTAGAATGAGTGTGCCCACATGGAGTTGTGCACACTGAACTGTTAGAATGAGTGTGCCCACATGGAGGTGTGCACACTGAACTGTTAGAATGCGTGTGTCTACATGGAGGTGTGCACACTGAACTGTTAGAATGAGTGTGCCCACATGGAGGTGTGCACACTGAACTGTTAGAATGAGTGAGCCCACATGGAGGTGTGCACACTGAACTGTTAGAATGAGTGTGCCCACATGGAGGTGTGCACACTGAACTGTTGGAATGAGTGTGCCCACATGGAGGTGTGCACACTGAACTGTTAGAATGATTGTGTCCACATGGACGTGTGCACACTCAACTGTTAGAATGACTGTGTCCACATGGAGGTGTGCACACTGAACTGTTAGAATGAGTGTGTCCTTTTGGAGGTGTGCACACTGAACTGTTAGAATGAGTGTGCCCACATGGAGGTGTGCACACTGAACTGTTAGAATGAGTGTGCCCACATGGAGGTGTGCACTGTAACTGTTCGAATGAGTGTGTCCACATGGAGGTGTGCACACTGAACTGTTGGAATGAGTGTGCCCACATGGAGGTGTGCACACTGAACTGTTAGAATGATTGTGTCCACATGGAGGTGTGCACACTGAACTGTTAGAATGACTGTGTCCACATGGAGTTGTGCACTTTGAACTGTTAGAATGAGTGTGTCCACATGGAGGTGTGCACACCGAACTGTTAGAATGAGTGTGTCCCACATGGAGGTGTGCACACTGAACTGTTAGAATGAGTGTGTCCACATGGAGGTGTGCACACTGAACTGTTAGAATGAGTGTGTCCACATGGAGGTGTGCACACTGAACTGTTAGAATGGGTGTGTCCACATGGAGGTGTGCACACTGAACTGTTAGAATGATTGTGACAACATGGAGGTGTGCACAGTGAACTGTTAGAATGAGTGTGCCCACATGGAGGTGTGCACACTGAACTGTTAGAATGAGTGTGCGCACATGGAGGTGTGCACACTGAACTGTTAGAATGAGTGTGTCCACATGGAGGTGTGCACACTGAACTGTTAGAATGAGTGTGCCCACATGGAGGTGTGCACTCTGAACTGTTAGAATGAGTGTGCCCACATGGAGGTGTGCACACTGAACTATTAGAATGAGTGTGCCCACATGGAGGTGTGCACACTGAACTGTTAGAATGAGTGTGTCCACATGGAGGTGTGCACACTGAACTGTTAGAATGAGTGTTTCCACACGGAGGTGTGCACACTGAACTGTTAGAATGAGTGTGCCCACATAGAGTTGTGCACACTGAACTGTTAGAATGACTGTGTCCACATGGAGGTGTGCACACTGAACTGTTAGAATGAGTGTGTCCACATGGAGGTGTGCACACTGAACTGTTAGAATGAGTGTGTCCACATGGAGGTGTGCACACTGAACTGTTAGAATGAGTGTGTCCCTGTGGAGGTGTGCACACTGAACTGTTAGAATAAGTGTGTCCACATGGAGGTGTGCACAGTGAACTGTTAGAATGTGTGTGTCCACATGGAGGTTTGCACACTGAACTGTTAGAATGAGTGTGCCCACATGGAGGTGTGCACACTGAACTGTTAGAATGAGTGTGTCCACAAGGAGGTGTGCACACTGAACTGATGGAATGAGAGTGCCCACATGGAGGTGTGCACACTGAACTCTAAGAATGATTGTGTCCACATGGAGGTGTGCACACTGAACTGTTAGAATGACTGTGTCCACATGGAAGTGTGCACACTGAACTGTTAGAATGTATGGCTCCACATGGAGGTGTGCACACTGAACTGTTAGAATGAGTGGGTCAACATGGAGGTGTGCACACTGAACTGTTAGAATGAGTGTGTCCCTGTGGAGGTGTGCACACTGAAATGTTAGAATGAGTGTGTCCACATGGAGTTGTGCACACTGAACTGTTAGAATTTGTCCACATGGAGGTGTGCACACTGAACTGTTAGAATGAGTGTGCCTACATGGAGGTGTGCACACTGAACTGTTAGAATGAGTGTGTCCACATGGAGGTGTGCACACTGAACTGTTAGAATGAGTGTGTCCACATGGAGGTGTGCACACTGAACTGTTAGTATGTGTGTGCCCACATGGAGTTGTGCACACTGAACTGTTAGAATGACTGTGTCCACATGGAGTTGTGCACACTGAACTGTTAGAATAAGTGTGTCCACATGGAGGTGTGCACACTGAACTGTTAGAATGAGTGTGCCCACATGGAGGTGTGCACACTGAACTGTTAGAATGAGTGTATCCCTGTGGAGGTGTGCAAACCGAACTGTTAGAATGACTGTGTCCACATGGAGGTGTGCACACTGAACTGTTAGAATGAGTGTGTCCACATGGAGGTGTGCACACTGAACTGTTAGAATGAGTGTATCCCTGTGGAGGTGTGCAAACTGAACTGTTAGAATGACTGTGTCCACATGGAGGTGTGCACACAGAACTGTTAGAATGACAGTGTCCACATGGAGGTGTGCACACTGAACTGTTAGAATGAGTGTGTCCACATGGAGGTGTGCACACTGAACTGTTAGAATGAGTGTGTCCCTTTGGAGGTGTGCACACTGAACTGTTAGAATGAGTGTGCCCACATGGAGGTGTGCACACTGAACTGTTAGAATGAGTGTGCCCACATGGAGGTGTGCACACTGAACTGTTAGAATGAGTGTGTCCACATGGAGGTGTGCACACTGAACTGTTAGAATGAGTGTGCCCACATGGAGTTGTGCACACTGAACTGTTAGAATGAGTGTGTCCACATGGAGGTGTGCACACTGAACTGTTAGAATGTGTGTGCCCACATGCAGTTGTGCACACTGAACTGTTAGAATGACTGTGTCCACATGGAGGTGTGCACAATGAACTGTTAGAATGACTGTGTCCACACGGAGGTGTGCACACTGAACTGTTAGAATGTGTGTGTCCCTGTGGAGGTGTGCACACTGAACTGTTAGAATGAGTGTGTTCACATGGAGGTGTGCACACTGAACTGTTAGAATGAGTGTGTCCACATGGAGGTTTGCACACTGAACTGTTAGAATGAGTGTGCCCACATGGAAGTGAGAACACTGAACTGTTAGAATGAGTGTGTCCACATGGAGGTGTGCACACTGAACTCTTGGAATGAGTGTGCCCACATGGAGGTGTGCACACTGAACTGTTAGAATGATTATGTCCACATGGAGGTGTGCACACTGAACTGTTAGAATGACTGTGTCCACATGGAGGTGTGCACACTGAACTGTTAGAATGAGTGTGTCCACATGGAGGTATGCACACCGAACTGTTAGAATGAGTGTGTCCACATGGAGGTGTGCACACTGAACTGTTAGAATGAGTGTGTCCACATGGAGGTGTGCACACTGAACTGTTAGAATGAGTGTGTCCCTGTGGAGGTGTGCACACTGAAATGTTAGAATGAGTGTGCGAACATGGAGGTGTGCACACTGAACTGTTAGAATGAGTGTGTCCACATGGAGGTGTGCACACTGAACTGTTAGAATGACTGTGTCCACATGGAGGTGTGCACACTGAAGTGTTAGAATGAGTGTGCCCACATGGAGGTGTGCACACTGAACTGTTAGAATGAGTGTGTCCACATGGAGGTGTGCACACTGAACTGTTAGAATGAGTGTGTCCACATGGAGGTGTGCACACTGAACTGTTAGAATGACTGTGTCCACATGGAGGTGTGCACACTGAACTGTTAGAATGAGTGTGTCCCTGTGGAGGTGTGCACACTGAACTGTTAGAATAAGTGTGTCCACATGGAGGTGTGCACACTGAACTGTTAGAATGTGTGTGTCCACATGGAGGTTTGCACACTGAAGTGTTAGAATGAGTGTGCCCACATGGAGGTGTGCACACTGAACTGTTAGAATGAGTGTGCCCACATGGAGGTGTGCACACTGAACTGTTAGAATGAGTGTGCGAACATGGAGGTGTGCACACTGAACTGTTAGAATGAGTGTGTCCACATGGAGGTGTGCACACTGAACTGTTAGAATGACTGTGTCCACATGGAGGTGTGCACACTGAACTGTTAGAATGAGTGTGTCCCTGTGGAGGTGTGCACACTGAACTGTTAGAATAAGTGTGTCCACATGGAGGTGTGCACACTGAACTGTTAGAATGTGTGTGTCCACATGGAGGTTTGCACACTGAAGTGTTAGAATGAGTGTGCCCACATGGAGGTGTGCACACTGAACTGTTAGAATGAGTGTGTCCACATGGAGGTGTGCACACTGAACTGTTAGAATGTATGGCTCCACATGGAGGTGTTCACACTGAACTGTTAGAATGAGTGGGTCAACATGGAGGAGTGCACACTGAACTGTTAGAATGAGTGTGTCCCTGTGGAGGTGTGCACACTGAAATGTTAGAATGAGTGTGTCCACATGGAGTTGTGCACACTGAACTGTTAGAATTTGTCCACATGGAGGTGTGCACACTGAACTGTTAGAATGAGTGTGCCTACATGGAGGTGTGCACCCTGAACTGTTAGAATGAGTGTGTCCACATGGAGGTGTGCACACTGAACTGTTAGTATGTGTGTGCCCACATGGAGTTGTGCACACTGAACTGTTAGAATGACTGTGTCCACATGGAGTTGTGCACACTGAACTGTTAGAATAAGTGTGTCCACATGGAGGTGTGCACACTGAACTGTTAGAATGAGTGTGTCCACATGGAGGTGTGCACACTGAACTGTTAGAATGAGTGTGCCCACATGGAGGTGTGCACACTGAACTGTTAGAATGAGTGTATCCCTGTGGAGGTGTGCAAACTGAACTGTTAGAATGACTGTGTCCACATGGAGGTGTGCACACTGAACTGTTAGAATGAGTGTGTCCACATGGAGGTGTGCACACTGAACTGTTAGAATGAGTGTGTCCACATGGAGGTGTGCACACTGAACTGTTAGAATGACTGTGTCCACATGGAGGTGTGCACACTGAACTGTTAGAATCAGTGTGTCCCTGTGGAGGTGTGCACACTGAACTGTTAGAATAAGTGTGTCCACATGGAGGTGTGCACACTGAACTGTTAGAATGTGTGTGTCCACATGGAGGTTTGCACACTGAAGTGTTAGAATGAGTGTGCCCACATGGAGGTGTGCACACTGAACTGTTAGAATGAGTGTGTCCACATGGAGGTGTGCACACTGAACTGATGGAATGAGAGTGCCCACATGGAGGTGTGCACACTGAACTGTTAGAATGAGTGTGTCCACATGGAGGTGTGCACACTGAACTGTTAGAATGAGTGTGTCCACATGGAGGTGTGCAAACTGAACTGTTAGAATGAGTGTATCCCTGTGGAGGTGTGCAAACTGAACTGTTAGAATGACTGTGTCCACATGGAGGTGTGCACACTGAACTGTTAGAATGAGTGTGTCCACATGGAGGTGTGCACACTGAACTGTTAGAATGAGTGTATCCCTGTGGAGGTGTGCAAACTGAACAGTTAGATTGACTGTGTCCATATGGAGGTGTGCACACAGAACTGTTAGAATGACAGTGTCCACATGGAGGTGTGCACACTGAACTGTTAGAATGAGTGTGTCCACATGGAGGTGTGCACACTGAACTGTTAGAATAAGTGTGTCCCTTTGGAGGTGTGCACACTGAACTGTTAGAATGAGTGTGCCCACATGGAGGTGTGCACACTGAACTGTTAGAATGAGTGTGCCCACATGGAGGTGTGCACACTGAACTGTTAGAATGAGTGTGTCCACATGGAGGTGTGCACACTGAACTGTTAGAATGAGTGTGCCCACATGGAGTTGTGCACACTGAACTGTTAGAATGAGTGTGTCCACATGGAGGTGTGCACACTGAACTGTTAGAATGTGTGTGCCCACATGGAGTTGTGCACACTGAACTGTTAGAATGACTGTGTCCACATGGAGGTTTGCACACTGAACTGTTAGAATGACTGTGTCCACACGGAGGTGTGCACACTGAACTGTTAGAATGTGTGTGTCCCTGTGGAGGTGTGCACACTGAACTGTTAGAATGTGTGTGTCCACATGGAGGTTTGCACACTGAACTGTTAGAATGAGTGTGCCCACATGGAGGTGAGAACACTGAACTGTTAGAATGAATGTGTCCACATGGAGGTGTGCACACTGAACTGTTGGAATGAGTGTGCCCACATGGAGGTGTGCACACTGAACTGTTAGAATGATTGTGTCCACATGGAGGTGTGCACACTGAACTGTTAGAATGACTGTGTCCACATGGAGGTGTGCACTTTGAACTGTTAGAATGAGTGTGTCCACATGGAGGTGTGCACACCGAACTGTTAGAATGAGTGTGTCCACATGGAGGTGTGCACACTGAACTGTGTAGAATGAGTGTGTCCACATGGAGGTGTGCACACTGAACTGTTAGAATGAGTGTGTCCCTGTGGAGGTGTGCACAATGAAATGTTAGAATGAGTGTGTCCACATGGAGGTGTGCACACTGAAGTGTTAGAATTTGTCCACATGGAGGTGTGCACACTGAACTATTAGAATGAGTGTGTCCACATGGAGGTGTGCACACTGAACTGTTAGAATGGGTGTGTCCACATGGAGGTGTGCACACTGAACTGTTAGAATGATTGTGTCCACATGGAGGTGTGCACAGTGAACTGTGAGAATGAGTGTGCCCACATGGAGGTGTGCACACTAAACTGTTAGAATGAGTGTGTGCACATGGAGGTGTGCACACTGAACTGTTAGAATGAGTGTGTCCACATGGAGGTGTGCACACTGAACTGTTAGAATGAGTGTGCCCACATGGAGGTGTGCAGTCTGACCTGTTAGAATGAGTGTGCACACATGGAGGTGTGCACACTGAACTATTAGAATGAGTGTGCCCACATGGAGGTGTGCACACTGAAATGTTAGAATGAGTGGGCCCACATGGAGGTGTGCACACTGAACTGTTAGAATGAGTGTTTCCACATGGAGGTGTGCACACTGAACTGTTAGAATGAGTGTGCCCACATAGAGTTGTGCACACTGAACTGTTAGAATGACTGTGTCCACATGGAGGTGTGCACACTGAACTGTTAGAATGAGTGTGTCCACATGGAGGTGTGCACACTGAACTGTTAGAATGACTGTGTCCACATGGAGGTGTGCACACTGAACTGTTAGAATGAGTGTGTCCCTGTGGAGGTGTGCACACTGAACTGTTAGAATAAGTGTGTCCACATGGAGGTGTGCACACTGAACTGTTAGAATGTGTGTGTCCACATGGAGGTTTGCACACTGAACTGTTAGAATGAGTGTGCCCACATAGAGGTGTGCACACTGAACTGTTAGAATGAGTGTGTCCACATGGAGGTGTGCACACTGAACTGATGGAATGAGAGTGCCCACATGGAGGTGTGCACACTGAACTGTTAGAATGATTGTGTCCACATGGAGGTGTGCACACTGAACTGTTAGAATGACTGTGCCCACATGGAGGTGTGCACACTGAACTGTTAGAATGTATGGGTCCACATGGAGGTGTGCACACTGAACTGTTAGAATGAGTGGGTCAACATGGAGGTGTGCTCACTGAACTGTTAGAATGAGTGTGTCCCTGTGGAGGTGTGCACACTGAAATGTTAGAATGAGTGTGTCCACATGGAGTTGTGCACACTGAACTGTTAGAATTTGTCCACATGGAGGTGTGCACACTGAACTGTTAGAATGAGTGTGCCTACATGGAGGTGTGCACACTGAACTGTTAGAATGAGTGTGTCCACATGGAGGTGTGCACACTGAACTGTTAGAATGAGTGTGCCCACATGGAGGTGGGCACATTGAACTGTTAGATTTTGTCCACATGGAGGTGTGCACACTGAACTGTTAGAATGAGTGTGTCCACATGGAGGTGTGCACACTGAAGTGTTAGAATGAGTGTGTCCACATGGAGGTGTGCACACTGAACTGTTAGAATTGGTGTGTCCACATGGAGGTGTGCACACTGAACTGTTAGAATGGGTGTGTCCACATGGAAGTGTGCACACTGAACTGTTAGAATGGGTGTGTCCACATGGAGGTGTGCACACTGAACTGTTAGTATGATTGTGTCCACATGGAGGTGTGCACACTGAACTGTGTAGAATGAGTGTGCCCACATGGAGGTGTGCACACTGAACTGTTAGAATGAGTGTGCCCACATGGAGGTGTGCACACTGAACTGTTAGAATGAGTGTGCCCACATGGAGGTGTGCACACTGAACTGTTAGAATGAGTGTGTCCACATGGAGGTGTGCACACTGAACTGTTAGAATGAGTGTGCCCACATGGAGGTGTGCACCCTGAACTGTTAGAATGAGTGTGCCCACATGGAGGTGTGCACACTGAACTGTTAGAATAAGTGTGCTCACATGGAGGTGTGCACACTGAACTGTTACTATGAGTGTGCCCACATGGAGATATGCACACTGAACTGTTAGAATGAGTGTGTCCACATGGAGGTGTGCACACTGAACTGTTAGAATGAGTGTGCCCACATGGAGGTGTGCACACTGAACTGTTAGAATGCGTGTGTCCACATGGAGGTGTGCACACTGAACTGTTAGAATGAGTGTGCCCACATGGAGTTGTGCACCCTGAACTGTTAGAATGAGTGTATCCACCTGGAGTTGTGCACACTGAACTGTTAGAATAAGTGTGTGCACATGGAGGTGTGCACACTGAACTGTTAGAATGAGTGTGTCCACATGGAGGTGTGCACACTGAACTGTTAGAATGTGTGTGTCCACATGGAGGTTTGCACACTGAACTGTTAGAATGAGTGTGCCCACATGGAGGTGAGAACACTGAACTGTTAGAATGAGTGTGTCCACATGGAGGTGTGCACACTGAACTGTTGGAATGAGTGTGCCCACATGGAGGTGTGCACACTGAACTGTTAGAATGATTGTGTCCACATGCAGTTGTGCACACTGAACTGTTAGAATGACTGTGTCCACATGGAGGTGTGTACTTTGAACTGTTAGAATGAGTGTGTCCACATGGAGGTGTGCACATCGAACTGTTAGAATGAGTGTGTCCACATGGAGGTGTGAACACTGAACTGTTAGAATGAGTGTGTCCACATGGAGGTGTGCACACTGAACTGTTAGAATGAGTGTGTCCCTGTGGAGGTGTGCATACTGAAATGTTAGAATGAGTGTGTCCACATGGAGGTGTGCACACTGAAGTGTTAGAATTTGTCCACATGGAGGTGTGCACACTGAACTATTAGAATGAGTGTGTCCACATGGAGGTGTGCACACTGAACTGTTAAAATTGGTGTGTCCACGTGGAGGTGTGCACAATGAACTGTTAGAATGAGTGTATCCCTGTGGAGATGTGCACACTGAACTGTTAGAATGAGTGGGCCCACATGGAGGTGTGCACACTGAACTGTTAGAATGAGTGTTTCCACACGGAGGTGTGCACACTGAACTGTTAGAATGAGTGTGCCCACATAGAGTTGTGCACACTGAACTGTTAGAATGACTGTGTCCACATGGAGGTGTGCACACTGAACTGTTAGAATGAGTGTGTCCACATGGAGGTGTGCACACTGAACTGTTAGAATTTGTCCACATGGAGGTGTGCACACTGAACTGTTAGAATGAGTGTGCCTACATGGAGGTGTGCACACTGAACTGTTAGAATGAGTGTGTCCACATGGAGGTGTGCACACTGAACTGTTAGAATGAGTGTGCCCACATGGAGGTGGGCACATTGAACTGTTAGATTTTGTCCACATGGAGGTGTGCACACTGAACTGTTAGAATGAGTGTGTCCACATGGAGGTGTGCACACTGAAGTGTTAGAATGAGTGTGTCCACATGGAGGTGTGCACACTGAACTGTTAGAATTGGTGTGTCCACATGGAGGTGTGCACACTGAACTGTTAGAATGGGTGTGTCCACATGGAAGTGTGCACACTGAACTGTTAGAATGGGTGTGTCCACATGGAGGTGTGCACACTGAACTGTTAGTATGATTGTGTCCACATGGAGGTGTGCACACTGAACTGTGTAGAATGAGTGTGCCCACATGGAGGTGTGCACACTGAACTGTTAGAATGAGTGTGCCCACATGGAGGTGTGCACACTGAACTGTTAGAATGAGTGTGCCCACATGGAGGTGTGCACACTGAACTGTTAGAATGAGTGTGTCCACATGGAGGTGTGCACACTGAACTGTTAGAATGAGTGTGCCCACATGGAGGTGTGCACACTGAACTGTTAGAATGAGTGTGCCCACATGGAGGTGTGCACACTGAACTGTTAGAATGAGTGTGCTCACATGGAGGTGTGCACACTGAACTGTTACTATGAGTGTGCCCACATGGAGATGTGCACACTGAACTGTTAGAATGAGTGTGTCCACATGGAGGTGTGCACACTGAACTGTTAGAATGAGTGTGCCCACATGGAGGTGTGCACACTGAACTGTTAGAATGCGTGTGTCCACATGGAGGTGTGCACACTGAACTGTTAGAATGAGTGTGCCCACATGGAGTTGTGCACCCTGAACTGTTAGAATGAGTGTATCCACCTGGAGTTGTGCACACTGAACTGTTAGAATAAGTGTGTGCACATGGAGGTGTGCACACTGAACTGTTAGAATGAGTGTGTCCACATGGAGGTGTGCACACTGAACTGTTAGAATGTGTGTGTCCACATGGAGGTTTGCACACTGAACTGTTAGAATGAGTGTGCCCACATGGAGGTGAGAACACTGAACTGTTAGAATGAGTGTGTCCACATGGAGGTGTGCACACTGAACTGTTGGAATGAGTGTGCCCTCATGGAGGTGTGCACACTGAACTGTTAGAATGATTGTGTCCACATGCAGTTGTGCACACTGAACTGTTAGAATGACTGTGTCCACATGGAGGTGTGTACTTTGAACTGTTAGAATGAGTGTGTCCACATGGAGGTGTGCACATCGAACTGTTAGAATGAGTGTGTCCACATGGATGTGTGAACACTGAACTGTTAGAATGAGTGTGTCCACATGGAGGTGTGCACACTGAACTGTTAGAATGAGTGTGTCCCTGTGGAGGTGTGCATACTGAAATGTTAGAATGAGTGTGTCCACATGGAGGTGTGCACACTGAAGTGTTAGAATTTGTCCACATGGAGGTGTGCACACTGAACTATTAGAATGAGTGTGTCCACATGGAGGTGTGCACACTGAACTGTTAAAATTGGTGTGTCCACGTGGAGGTGTGCACAATGAACTGTTAGAATGAGTGTGTCCACATGGAGGTGTGCACTTTGAACTGTTAGAATGGGTGTGTCCCCATGGAGGTGTGCACACTGAACTATTAGAATGAGTGTGCCCACATGGAGGTGTGCACACTGAAATGTTAGAATGAGTGGGCCCACATGGAGGTGTGCACACTGAACTGTTAGAATGAGTGTTTCCACACGGAGGTGTGCACACTGAACTGTTAGAATGAGTGTGCCCACATAGAGTTGTGCACACTGAACTGTTAGAATGACTGTGTCCACATGGAGGTGTGCACACTGAACTGTTAGAATGAGTGTGTCCACATGGAGGTGTGCACACTGAACTGTTAGAATGACTGTGTCCACATGGAGGTGTGCACACTGAACTGTTAGAATAAGTGTGTCCCTGTGGAGGTGTGCACACTGAACTGTTAGAATAAGTGTGTCCACATGGAGGTGTGCACAATGAAGTGTTAGAATGTGTGTGTCCACATGGAGGTTTGCACACTGAACTGTTAGAATGAGTGTGCCCACATGGAGGTGTGCACACTGAACTGTTAGAATGAGTGTGTCCACATGAGGTGTGCACACTGAACTGATGGAATGAGAGTGCCCACATGGAGGTGTGCACACTGAACTGTTAGAATGATTGTGTCCACATGGAGGTGTGCACACTGAACTGTTAGAATGACTGTGTCCACATGGAGGTGTGCACACTGAACTGTTAGAATGTATGGGTCCACATGGAGGTGTGCACACTGAACTGTTAGAATGAGTGGGTCAACATGGAGGTGTGCACACTGAACTGTTAGAATGAGTGTGTCCCTGTGGAGGTGTGCACACTGAAATGTTAGAATGAGTGTGTCCACATGGAGTTGTGCACACTGAACTGTTAGAATTTGTCCACATGGAGGTGTGCACACTGAACTGTTAGAATGAGTGTGCCAACATGGAGGTGTGCACACTGAACTGTTAGAATGAGTGTGTCCACACGGAGGTGTGCACACTGCACTGTTAGAATGAGTGTGCCCACATGGAGGTGGGCACATTGAACTGTTAGAATGATTGTGTCCACATGGAGGTGGGCACACTGAACTGTGTAGAATGAGTGTGCCCACATGGAGGTGTGCACACTGAACTGTTAGAATGAGTGTGCCCACATGGAGGTGTGCACACTGAACTGTTAGAATGAGTGTGCCCACATGGAGGTGTGCACACTGAACTGTTAGAATGAGTGTGTCCACATGGAGGTGTGCACACTGAACTGTTAGAATGAGTGTGCCCACATGGAGGTGTGCACACTGAACTGGTAGAATGAGTGTGCCCACATGGAGGTGTGCACACTGAACTGTTAGAATGAGTGTGCTCACATGGAGGTGTGCAGACTGAACTGTTAGAATGAGTGTGCCCACATGGAGATGTGCACACTGAACTGTTAGAATGAGTGTGTCCACATGGAGGTGTGCACACTGAACTGTTAGAATGAGTGTGCCCACATGGAGGTGTGTACACTGAACTGTTAGAATGACTGTGTCCACATGGAGGTGTGCACACAGAACTGTTAGAATGACAGTGTCCACATGGAGGTGTGCACACTGAACTGTTAGAATGAGTGTGTCCCTGTGGAGGTGTGCACACTGAACTGTTAGAATGAGTGTGCCCACATGGAGGTGTGAACACTGAACTGTTAGAATGAGTGTGTCAACATGGAGGTGTGCACACTGAACTGTTAGAATGAGTGTGTCCACATGGAGGTGTGCACACTGAACTGTTAGAATGGGTGTGTCCACATGGATGTGTGCACACTGAACTGTTAGAATGATTGTGTCCACATGGAGGTGTGCACACTGAACTGTGTAGAATGAGTATGCCCACATGGAGGTGTGCACACTGAACTGTTAGAATGAGTGTGCCCACATGGAGGTGTGCACACTGAACTGTTAGAATGAGTGTGCCCACATGGAGGTGTGCACACTGAACTGTTAGAATTCGTGTGCCCACATGGAGGTGTGCACACTGAACTGTTACAATGAGTGTATCCACCTGGAGTTGTGCACACTGAACTGTTAGAATAAGTGTGTCCACATGGATGTGTGCACACTGAACTGTTAGAATGCGTGTGTCCACATGGAGGTGTGCACACTGAACTGTTAGAATGAGTGTGCCCACATGGAGGTGTGCACACTGAACTGTTGGAATGAGTGTGTCCACATGGAGGTGTGCACACTGAACTGTTAGAATGTGTGTATCCCTGTGGAGGTGTGCAAACTGAACTGTTAGAATGAGTGTGTCCACATGGAGGTGTGCACACTGAACTGGTAGAATGAGTGTGTCCATATGGAGGTGTGCACACTGAACTGTTAGAATGAGTTTGTCCACATGGAGGTGTGCACACTGAACTGTTAGATTGAGTGTGTCCCTGTGGAGGTGTGCACACTGAACTGTTAGAATGAGTGTGCCCACATGGAGGTGTGAACACTGAACTGTTAGAATGAGTGTGCCCACATGGAGGTGTGCACACTGAACTGTTAGAATGAATGTGTCCACATGGAGGTTTGCACACTGAACTGTTAGAATGAGTGTGCCCACATGGAGTTGTGCACACAGAACTGTTAGAATGAGTGTGTCCACATGGAGGTGAGCACACTGAACTGTTAGAATGAGTGTGCCCACATGGAGTTGTGCACACTGAACTGTTAGAATGACTGTGTCCACATGGAGGTTTGCACACTGAACTGTTAGAATGACTGTGTCCACATGGAGGTGTGCACACTGAACTGTTAGAATGTGTGTGTCCCTGTGGAGGTGTGCACACTGAACTGTTAGAATGAGTGTGTTCACATGGAGGTGTGCACACTGAACTGTTAGAATGTGTGTGTCCACATGGAGGTTTGCACACTGAACTGTTAGAATGAGTGTGCCCACATGGAGGTGAGAACACTGAACTGTTAGAATGAGTGTGTCCACATGGAGGTGTGCACACTGAACTGTTGAAATGAGTGTGCCCACATGGAGGTGTGCACCCTGAACTGTTAGAATGATTGTGTCCACATGGAGGTGTGCACACTGAACTGTTAGAATGAGTGTGTCCACATGGAGGTGTGCACACTGAACTGTTAGAATAGTGTGTCCCTGTGGAGGTGTGCACACTGAAATGTTAGAATGAGTGTGTCCACATGGAGGTGTGCACACTGAAGTGTTAGAATTTGTCCACATGGAGGTGTGCACACTGAACTATTAGAATGAGTGTGTCCACATGGAGGTGTGCACACTGAACTGTTAGAATTGGTGTGTCCTCATGGAGGTGTGCACACTGAACTGTTAGAATGAGTGTGTCCACATGGAGGTGTGCACACTGAACTGTTAGAATGGGTGTGTCCACATGGAGGTGTGCACACTGAACTGTTAGAATGATTGTGTCCACATGGAGGTGTGCACAGTGAACTGTTAGAATGAGTGTGCCCACATGGAGGTGTGCACACTGAACTGTTAGAATGAGTGTTCCCACATGGAGGTGTGCACACTGAACTGTTAGAATGAGTGTGCCCACATGGAGGTGTGCACACTGAACTGTTAGAATGAGTGTGTCCACATGGAGGTGTGCACACTGAACTGTTAGAATGAGTGTGCCCACATGGAGGTGTGCACTCTGAACTGTTAGAATGAGTGTGCCCACATGGAGGTGTGCACACTGAACTGTTAGAATGAGTGTGCCCACATGGAGGTGTGCACACTGAACTGTTAGAATGAGTGGGCCCACATGGAGGTGTGCACACTGAACTGTTAGAATGAGTGTTTCCACACGGAGGTGTGCACACTGAACTGTTAGAATGAGTGTGCCCACATAGAGTTGTGCACACTGAACTGTTAGAATGAGTGTGCCCACATGGAGGTGTGCACACTGAACTGTTAGAATGACTATGTCCACATGGAGTTTTGCACACTGAACTGTTAGAATAAGTGTGTCCACATGGAGGTGTGCACACTGAACTGTTAGAATGAGTGTGCCCACATGGAGGTGTGCAAACTGAACTGTTGGAATGAGTGTGCCCACATGGAGATGTGCACACTGAACTGTTAGAATGATTGTGTCCACATGGAGGTGTGCACACTGAACTGTTAGAATGACTGTGTCCACATGGAGGTGTGCACACTAAACTGTTAGAATGAGTGTGTCCCTTTGGAGGTGTGCACACTGAACTGTTAGAATGAGTGTGTCCACATGGAGGTGAGCACACTGAACTGTTAGAATGAGTGTGCCCACATGGAGGTGTGCACACTGAACTGTTAGAATGAGTGTGTCCCTTTGGAGGTGTGCACACTGAACTGTTAGAATGACTGTGTCCACATGGAGGTGTGCACACTGAACTGTTAGAATAAGTGTGTCCACATGGAGGTGTGCACACTGAACTGTTAGAATGAGTGTGTCCACATGGAGGTGAGCACACTGAACTGTTAGAATGAGTGTGCCCACATGGAGGTGTGCACACTGAACTGTTAGAATGAGTGTGTCCACATGGAGGTGTGCACACTGAACTGTTAGAATGACTGTGTGCACATGGAGGTGTGCACACTGAACTGTTAGAATGAGTGTGTCCCTGTGGAGGTGTGCACACTGAACTGTTAGAATAAGTGTGTCCACATGGAGGTGTGCACACTGAACTGTTAGAATGTGTGTGTCCACATGGAGGTTTGCATACTGAACTGTTAGAATGAGTGTGCCCACATGGAGGTGTGCACACTGAACTGTTAGAATGAGTGTGTCCCCATGGAGGTGTGCACACTGAACTGTTGGAATGAGAGTGCCCACATGGAGGTGTGCACACTGAACTGTTAGAATGAGTGTGCCAACATGGAGGTGTGCACACTGAACTGTTAGAATGACTGTGTCCACATGGAGGTGTGCACACTGAACTGTTAGAATGACAGTGTCCACATGGAGGTGTGCACACTGAACTGTTAGAATGAGTGTGTCCCTGTGGAGGTGTGCACACTGAACTGTTAGAATGAGTGTGCCCACATGGAGGTGTGCACACTGAACTGTTAGAATGAGTGTGTCCACATGGAGGTGTGCACACTGAACTGTTAGAATGAGTGTATCCACATGGAGGTGTGCACTCTGAACTGTTAGAATGGGTGTGTCCACATGGATGTGTGCACACTGAACTGTTAGAATGATTGTGTCCACATGGAGGTGTGCACACTGAACTGTGTAGAATGAGTGTGCCCACATGGAGGTGTGCACACTGAACTGTTAGAATGAGTGTGCCCACATGGAGGTGTGCACACTGAACTGTTAGAATGAGTGTGCCCACATGGAGGTGTGCACACTGAACTGTTAGAATGCGTGTGCCCACATGGAGGTGTGCACACTGAACTGTTAGAATGAGTGTGCCCACATGTTGGTGTGCACACTGAACTGTTAGAATGAGTGTATCCACCTGGAGTTGTGCACACTGAACTGTTAGAATAAGTGTGTCCACATGGAGGTGTGCACACTGAACTGTTAGAATGAATATGCCCACATGGAGGTGTGCACACTGAACTGTTAGAATGAGTGTGTCCACATGGAGGTGTGCACACTGAACTGTTAGATTGAGTGTGTCCCTGTGGAGGTGTGCACACTGAACTGTTAGAATGAGTGTGCCCACATGGAGGTGTGCACACTGAACTGTTAGAATGAGTGTGTCCACATGGAGGTGTGCACACTGAACTGTTAAAATGAGTGTGTCCACATGGAGGTGTGCACACTGAACTGTTAGAATGAGTGTGCCCACATGGAGTTGTGCACACTGAACTGTTAGAATGAGTGTGTCCACATGGAGGTGAGCACACTGAACTGTTAGAATGAGTGTGCCCACATGGTGTTGTGCACACTGAACTGTTAGAATGAGTATGCCCACATGGAGGTGTGCACACTGAACTGTTAGAATGAGTGTGTCCACATGGAGGTGTGCACACTGAACTGTTAGAATGAGTGTATCCCTGTGGAGGTGTGCAAACTGAACTGTTAGAATGACTGTGTCCACATGGAGGTTTGAACACTGAACTGTTAGAATGACTGTGTCCACATGGAGGTGTGCACACTGAACTGTTAGAATGTGTGTGTCCCTGTGGAGGTGTGCACACTGAACTGTTAGAATGAGTGTGTTCACATGGAGGTGTGCACACTGAACTGTTAGAATGTGTGTGTCCACATGGAGGTTTGCACACTGAACTGTTAGAATGAGTGTGCCCACATGGAGGTGAGAACATAGAACTGCTGGAATGAGTGTGTCCACATGGAGGTGTGCACACTGAACTGTTGGAATGAGTGTGCCCACATGGAGGTGTGCACACTGAACTGTTAGAATGGGTGTGTCCACATGGAGGTGTGCACACTGAACTGTTAGAATGATTGTGTCCACATGGAGGTGTGCACACTGAACTGTTAGAATGAGTGTGCCCACATGGAGGTGTACACGCTGAACTGTTAGAATGAGTGTGCCCACATGGAGGTGGGCACACTGAACTGTTAGAATGAGTGTGCCCACATGGAGGTGTGCACACTGAACTGTTAGAATTGGTGTGTCCACATGGAGGTGTGCACATTGAACTGTTAGAATGAGTGTGTCCACATGGACGTGTGCACACTGAACTGTTAGAATGAGTGTGGCCACATGGAGGTGTGCACACTGAACTGTTAGAATGAGTGTGCCCACATGGAGGTGTGCACAATGAACTGTTAGAATGAGTGTGCCCACATGGAGGTGTGCACACTGAACTGTTAGAATGAGTGTGTCCACATAGAGTTGTGCACACTGAACTGTTAGAATGACTGTGTCCACATGGAGGTGTGCACACTGAACTGTTAGAATGATTGTGTACCTGTGGAGGTGTGCACACTGAACTGTTAGAATGAGTGTGTCCACATGGAGGTGTGCACACTGAACTGTTAGAATGACTGTGTCCACATGGAGGTGTGCACACTGAACTGTTAGAATGAGTGTGTCCCTCTGGATTTGTGCACACTGAACTGTTAGAATAAGTGTGTCCACATGGAGGTGTGCACACTGAACTGTTAGAATGTGTGTGTCCACATGGAGGTTTGCACACTGAACTGTTAGAATGAGTGTGCCCACATGGAGGTGTGCACACTGAACTGTTAGAATGAGTGTGTCCACATGGAGGTGTGCACACTGAACTGTTGGAATGAGAGTGCCCACATGGAGGTGTGCACACTGAACTGTTAGAATGAGTGTGTCCACATGAGGTGTGCACACTGAACTGATGGAATGAGAGTGCCCACATGGAGGTGTGCACACTGAACTGGTAGAATGATTGTGTCCACATGGAGGTGTGCACACTGAACTGTTAGAATGACTGTGTCCACATGGAGGTGTGCACACTGAACTGTTAGAATGTATGGGTCCACATGGAGGTGTGCACACTGAACTGTTAGAATGAGTGGGTCAACATGGAGGTGTGCACACTGAACTGTTAGAATGAGTGTGTCCCTGTGGAGGTGTGCACACTGAAATGTTAGAATGAGTGTGTCCACATGGAGTTGTGCACACTGAACTGTTAGAATTTGTCCACATGGAGGTGTGCACACTGAACTGTTAGAATGAGTGTGCCTACATGGAGGTGTGCACACTGAACTGTTAGAATGAGTGTGTCCACATGGAGGTGTGCACACTGAACTGTTAGAATGAGTGTGCCCACATGGAGGTGGGCACATTGAACTGTTAGAATTTATCCACAAGGAGGTGTGCACACTGAACTGTTAGAATGAGTGTGTCCACATGGAGGTGTGCACACTGAAGTGTTAGAATGAGTGTGTCCACATGGAGATGTGCACACTGAACTGTTAGAATTGGTGTGTCCACATGGAGGTGTGCACACTGAACTGTTAGAATGGGTGTGTCCACATGGAGGTGTGCACACTGAACTGTTAGAATGGGTGTGTCCACATGGAGGTGTTCACACTGAACTGTTAGAATGATTGTGTCCACATGGAGGTGTGCACACTGAACTGAGTAGAATGAGTGTGCCCACATGGAGGTGTGCACACTGAACTGTTAGAATGAGTGTGCCCACATGGAGGTGTGCACACTGAACTGTTAGAATGAGTGTGCCCACATGGAGGTGTGCACACTGAACTGTTAGAATGAGTGTGTCCACATGGAGGAGTGCACACTGAACTGATAGAATGAGTGTGCCCACATGGAGGTGTGCACACTGAACTGTTAGAATGAGTGTGCCCACATGGAGGTGTGCACACTGAACTGTTAGAATGAGTGTGCTCACATGGAGGTGTGCACACTGAACTGTTAGAATGAGTGTGCCCACATGGAGATGTGCACACTGAACTGTTAGAATGAGTGTGTCCACATGGAGGTGTGCACACTGAACTGTTAGAATGACTGTGTCCACATGGAGGTGTGCACACAGAACTGTTAGAATGACAGTGTCCACATGGAGGTGTGCACACTGAACTGTTAGAATGAGTGTGTCCCTGTGGAGGTGTGCACACTGAACTGTTATAATGAGTGTGCCCACATGGAGGTGTGAACACTGAACTGTTAGAATGAGTGTGTCCACATGGAGGTGTGCACACTGAACTGTTAGAATGGGTGTGTCCACATGGATGTGTGCACACTGAACTGTTAGAATGATTGTGTCCACATTGAGGTGTGCACACTGAACTGTGTAGAATGAGTGTGCCCACATGGAGGTGTGCACACTGAACTGTTAGAATGAGTGTGCCCACATGGAGGTGTGCACACTGAACTGTTAGAATGAGTGTGTCCACATGGAGGTGTGCACACTGAACTGTTAGAATGAGAGTGTCCACATGGAGGTGTGCACACTGAACTGTTAGAATGAGTGTATCCCTGTGGAGGTGTGCACACTGAACTGTTAGAATGAGTGTGTCCACATGGAGGTGTGCACACTGAACTGTTACAATGAGTGTGTCCACATGGAGGTGTGCACACTGAACTGTTAGAATGAGTGTGTCCACATGGAGGTGTGCACACTGAACTGTTAGAATTAGTGTGTCCCTTTGGAGGTGTGGACACTGAAATGTTAAAATGGGTGTGCCCACATGGAGGTGTGCACACTGAACTGTTAGAATGAATGTGCCCACATGGAGGTGTGCACACTGAACTGTTAGAATGAGTGTGTCCACATGGAGGTGTGCACACTGAACTGGTAGAATGAGTGTGCCCACATGGAGTTGTGCACACTGAACTGTTAGAATGAGTGTGTCCACATGGAGGTGTGCACACTGAACTGTTAGAATGTGTGTGCCCACATGGTGTTGTGCACACTGAACTGTTAGAATGACTGTGTCCACATGGAGGTTTACACACTGAACTGTTAGAATGACTGTGTCCACATGGAGGTGTGCACACTGAACTGTTAGAATGTGTGTGTCCCTGTGGAGGTGTGCACACTGAACTGTTAGAATGAGTGTGTTCACATGGAGGTGTGCACACTGAACTGTTAGAATGTGTGTGTCCACATGGAGGTTTGCACACTGAACTGTTAGAATGAGTGTGCCCACATGGAGGTGAGAAAACTGAACTGTTAGAATGACTGTGTCCACATGGAGGTGTGCACACTGAACTGTTGGAATGAGTGTGACCACATGGAGGTGTGCACACTGAACTGTTAGAATGATTGTGTCCACATGGAGGTGTGCACACTGAACTGTTAGAATGACTGTGTCCACATGGAGGTGTGCACTTTGAACTGTTAGAATGAGTGTGTCCACATGGAGGTGTGAACACTGAACTGTTAGAATGAGTGTGTCCACAAGGAGGTTTGAACACTGAACTGTTAGAGTGACGGTGTCCATATGGACCTGTGCACACTGAACTGTTAGAATGTGTGTGTCCCTGTGGAGGTGTGCACACTGAACTGTTAGAATGAGTGTGTTCACATGGAGGTGTGCACACTGAACTGTTAGAATGAGTGTGTCCACATAGAGTTGTGCACACTGAACTGTTAGAATGAGTGTGCCCACATAGAGTTGTGCACACTGAACTGTTAGAATGACTGTGTCCACATGGAGGTGTGCACACTGAACTGTTAGAATGACTGTGTCCACATGGAGGTGTGCACACTGAACTGTTAGAATGACTGTGTCCACATGGAGGTGTGCACACTGAACTGTTAGAATGAGTGTGTCCCTGTGGACGTGTGCACACTGAACTGTTAGAATAAGTGTGTCCACATGGAGGTGTGCACACTGAACTGTTGGAATGAGTGTGCCCACATGGAGTGTGCACACTGAACTGTTAGAATGAGTGTGCCCACATGGAGGTGTGCACACTGAACTGTTGGAATGAGTGTGCCCACATGGAGGTGTGCACACTGAACTGTTAGAATGATTGTGTCCACATGGAGGTGTGCACACTGAACTGTTAGAATGGGTGTGTCCACAAGGAGGTGTGCACACTGAACTGTTAGAATGAGTGTGCCCACATGGAGTTGTGCACACAGAACTGTTTGAATGACAGTGTCCACATGGAGGTGTGCACACTGAACTGTTAGATTGAGTGTGCCCACATGGAGGTGTGCACACTGAACTGTTAGAATGATTGTGTCCACATGGAGGTGTGCACACTGACCTGTTAGAATGAGTGTGCCCACATGGAGGTGTGCACACTGAACTGTTAGAATGAGTGTATCCACATGGAGGTGTGCACACTGAACTGTTAGAATGAGTGTGTCCACATGGAGGTGTGCACACAGAACTGTTTGAATGACAGTGTCCACATGGAGGTGTGCACACTGACTGTACTTAGAATGAGTGTGTCCACATGGAGGTGTGCACACTGAACTGTTAGAATGAGTGTGTCCACCTGGAGTTGTGCACACTGAACTGTTAGAATAAGTGTGTCCACATGGAGGTGTGCACACTGAACTGTTAGAATTTGTCCACATGGAGGTGTGCACACTGAACTATTAGAATGAGTGTGTCCACATGGAGGTGTGCACACTGAACTGTTAGAATTGGTGTGTCCTCATGGAGGTGTGCACACTGAACTGTTAGAATGAGTGTGTCCACATGGAGGTGTGCACACTGAACTGTTAGAATGGGTGTGTCCACATGGAGGTGTGCACACTGAACTGTTAGAATGATTGTGTCCACATGGAGGTGTGCACAGTGAACTGTTAGAATGAGTGTGCCCACATGGAGGTGTGCACACTGAACTGTTAGAATGAGTGTTCCCACATGGAGGTGTGCACACTGAACTGTTAGAATGAGTGTGCCCACATGGAGGTGTGCACACTGAACTGTTAGAATGAGTGTGTCCACATGGAGGTGTGCACACTGAACTGTTAGAATGAGTGTGCCCACATGGAGGTGTGCACTCTGAACTGTTAGAATGAGTGTGCCCACATGGAGGTGTGCACACTGAACTGTTAGAATGAGTGTGCCCACATGGAGGTGTGCACACTGAACTGTTAGAATGAGTGGGCCCACATGGAGGTGTGCACACTGAACTGTTAGAATGAGTGTTTCCACACGGAGGTGTGCACACTGAACTGTTAGAATGAGTGTGCCCACATAGAGTTGTGCACACTGAACTGTTAGAATGAGTGTGCCCACATGGAGGTGTGCACACTGAACTGTTAGAATGACTATGTCCACATGGAGTTTTGCACACTGAACTGTTAGAATAAGTGTGTCCACATGGAGGTGTGCACACTGAACTGTTAGAATGAGTGTGCCCACATGGAGGTGTGCAAACTGAACTGTTGGAATGAGTGTGCCCACATGGAGATGTGCACACTGAACTGTTAGAATGATTGTGTCCACATGGAGGTGTGCACACTGAACTGTTAGAATGACTGTGTCCACATGGAGGTGTGCACACTAAACTGTTAGAATGAGTGTGTCCCTTTGGAGGTGTGCACACTGAACTGTTAGAATGAGTGTGTCCACATGGAGGTGAGCACACTGAACTGTTAGAATGAGTGTGCCCACATGGAGGTGTGCACACTGAACTGTTAGAATGAGTGTGTCCCTTTGGAGGTGTGCACACTGAACTGTTAGAATGACTGTGTCCACATGGAGGTGTGCACACTGAACTGTTAGAATAAGTGTGTCCACATGGAGGTGTGCACACTGAACTGTTAGAATGAGTGTGTCCACATGGAGGTGAGCACACTGAACTGTTAGAATGAGTGTGCCCACATGGAGGTGTGCACACTGAACTGTTAGAATGAGTGTGTCCACATGGAGGTGTGCACACTGAACTGTTAGAATGACTGTGTGCACATGGAGGTGTGCACACTGAACTGTTAGAATGAGTGTGTCCCTGTGGAGGTGTGCACACTGAACTGTTAGAATAAGTGTGTCCACATGGAGGTGTGCACACTGAACTGTTAGAATGTGTGTGTCCACATGGAGGTTTGCATACTG
>NW_026737772.1:0-32721 GCF_949786415.1 Peromyscus eremicus | reverse complement strand
TGCATGGGATTCTACTCCGTTTAGGACTGGGAAACAAACGCTAGCTCGCCTTGCAAGAAACACACTCTGCTTTTGAGAAAACAGCACTCTTCTACTCTCCTGTGTTTCCTATAGGGCCAGAACAGTGAGCTTGCTCAGAACAAAAGAACTGTGCTTCCTACACACACGGGGCATATCTAGTTCAACTCTGCTTAGGAAACTGACCAGAACAGTAGCTTCTCTTCAGTCCAATACACTGTACTTGCTGGGAACAGACGCGAGTGCTGTTTGCACTGTGTATGGCAATGGGAGCGCAATAGTGACTGTTCTTAGCAGAAAACAACTCTTGCTCGTAGGACCAGAAACTGCATGGGATTCAACTCCGTTTAGGACTGGGAAACAAACGCTAGCTCGCCTTGCAAGAAACACACTCTGCTTTTGAGAAAACAGCACTCTTCTACTCTCCTGTGTTTCCTATAGGGCCAGAACAGTGAGCTTGCTCAGAACAAAAGAACTGTGCTTCCTACACACACGGGGCATATCTAGTTCAACTCTGCTTAGGAAACTGACAAGAACAGTAGCTTCTCTTCAGTCCAATACACTGTACTTGCTGGGAACAGACGCGAGTGCTGTTTGCACTGTGTATGGCAATGGCAGCGCAATAGTGACTCTTCTTAGCAGAAAACAACTCTTGCTCGTAGGACCAGAAACTGCATGGGATTCTACTCCGTTTAGGACTGGGAAACAAACGCTAGCTCGCCTTGCAAGAAACACACTCTGCTTTTGAGAAAACAGCACTCTTCTACTCTCCTGTGTTTCCTATAGGGCCAGAACAGTGAGCTTGCTCAGAACAAAAGAACTGTGCTTCCTACACACACGGGGCATATCTAGTTCAACTCTGCTTAGGAAACTGACCTGAACAGTAGCTTCTCTTCAGTCCAATACACTGTACTTGCTGGGAACAGACGCGAGTGCTATTTGCACTGTGTATGGCAATGGGAGCGCAATAGTGACTCTTCTTAGCAGAAAACAACTCTTGCTCGTAGGACAAGAATCTGCATGGGATTCAACTCCGTTTAGGACTGGGAAACAAACGCTAGCTCGCCTTGCAAGAAACACACTCTGCTTTTGAGAAAACAGCACTCTTCTACTCTCCTGTGTTTCCTATAGGGCCAGAACAGTGAGCTTGCTCAGAACCAAAGAACTGTGCTTCCTACACACACGGGGCATATCTAGTTCAACTCTGCTTAAGAAACTGACAAGAACAGTAGCTTCTCTTCAGTCCAATACACTGTACTTGCTGGGAACAGACGCGAGTGCTATTTGCACTGTGTATGGCAATGGGAGCGCAATAGTGACTCTTCTTAGCAGAAAACAACTCTTGCTCGTAGGACCACAAACTGCTTGGGATTCAACTCCGTTTAGGACTGGGAAACAAACGCTAGCTCGCCTTGCAAGAAACACACTCTGCTTTTGAGAAAACATCACTCTTCTACTCTCCTGTGTTTCCTATAGGGCCAGAACAGTGAGCTTGCTCAGAACAAAAGAACTGTGCTTCCTACACACACGGGGCATATCTAGTTCAACTCTGCTTAGGAAACTGACCAGAACAGTAGCTTCTCTTCAGTCCAATACACTGTACTTGCTGGGAACAGACGCGAGTGCTATTTGCACTGTGTATGGCAATGGGAGCGCAATAGTGACTCTTCTTAGCAGAAAACAACTCTTGCTCGTAGGACAAGAATCTGCATGGGATTCAACTCCGTTTAGGACTGGGAAACAAACGCTAGCTCGCCTTGCAAGAAACACACTCTGCTTTTGAGAAAACAGCACTCTTCTACTCTCCTGTGTTTCCTATAGGGCCAGAACAGTGAGCTTGCTCAGAACAAAAGAACTGTGCTTCCTACACACACGGGGCATATCTAGTTCAACTCTGCTTAGGAAACTGACAAGAACAGTAGCTTCTCTTCAGTCCAATACACTGTACTTGCTGGGAACAGACGCGAGTGCTATTTGCACTGTGTATGGCAATGGGAGCGCAATAGTGACTCTTCTTAGCAGAAAACAACTCTTGCTCGTAGGACCAGAAACTGCATGGGATTCAACTCCGTTTAGGACTGGGAAACAAACGCTAGCTCGCCTTGCAAGAAACACACTCTGCTTTTGAGAAAACAGCACTCTTCTACTCTCCTGTGTTTCCTATAGGGCCAGAACAGTGAGCTTGCTCAGAACCAAAGAACTGTGCTTCCTACACACACGGGGCATATCTAGTTCAACTCTGCTTAGGAAACTGACCAGAACAGTAGCTTCTCTTCAGTCCAATACACTGTACTTGCTGGGAACAGACGCGAGTGCTGTTTGCACTGTGTATGGCAATGGGAGCGCAATAGTGACTGTTCTTAGCAGAAAACAACTCTTGCTCGTAGGACCAGAAACTGCATGGGATTCAACTCCGTTTAGGACTGGGAAACAAACGCTAGCTCGCCTTGCAAGAAACACACTCTGCTTTTGAGAAAACAGCACTCTTCTACTCTCCTGTGTTTCCTATAGGGCCAGAACAGTGAGCTTGCTCAGAACAAAAGAACTGTGCTTCCTACACACACGGGGCATATCTAGTTCAACTCTGCTTAGGAAACTGACAAGAACAGTAGCTTCTCTTCAGTCCAATACACTGTACTTGCTGGGAACAGACGCGAGTGCTGTTTGCACTGTGTATGGCAATGGCAGCGCAATAGTGACTCTTCTTAGCAGAAAACAACTCTTGCTCGTAGGACCAGAAACTGCATGGGATTCTACTCCGTTTAGGACTGGGAAACAAACGCTAGCTCGCCTTGCAAGAAACACACTCTGCTTTTGAGAAAACAGCACTCTTCTACTCTCCTGTGTTTCCTATAGGGCCAGAACAGTGAGCTTGCTCAGAACAAAAGAACTGTGCTTCCTACACACACGGGGCATATCTAGTTCAACTCTGCTTAGGAAACTGACCTGAACAGTAGCTTCTCTTCAGTCCAATACACTGTACTTGCTGGGAACAGACGCGAGTGCTATTTGCACTGTGTATGGCAATGGGAGCGCAATAGTGACTCTTCTTAGCAGAAAACAACTCTTGCTCGTAGGACAAGAATCTGCATGGGATTCAACTCCGTTTAGGACTGGGAAACAAACGCTAGCTCGCCTTGCAAGAAACACACTCTGCTTTTGAGAAAACAGCACTCTTCTACTCTCCTGTGTTTCCTATAGGGCCAGAACAGTGAGCTTGCTCAGAACCAAAGAACTGTGCTTCCTACACACACGGGGCATATCTAGTTCAACTCTGCTTAAGAAATTGACAAGAACAGTAGCTTCTCTTCAGTCCAATACACTGTACTTGCTGGGAACAGACGCGAGTGCTATTTGCACTGTGTATGGCAATGGGAGCGCAATAGTGACTCTTCTTAGCAGAAAACAACTCTTGCTCGTAGGACCACAAACTGCATGGGATTCAACTCCGTTTAGGACTGGGAAACAAACGCTAGCTCGCCTTGCAAGAAACACACTCTGCTTTTGAGAAAACAGCACTCTTCTACTCTCCTGTGTTTCCTATAGGGCCAGAACAGTGAGCTTGCTCAGAACAAAAGAACTGTGCTTCCTACACACACGGGGCATATCTAGTTCAACTCTGCTTAGGAAACTGACCAGAACAGTAGCTTCTCTTCAGTCCAATACACTGTACTTGCTGGGAACAGACGCGAGTGCTATTTGCACTGTGTATGGCAATGGGAGCGCAATAGTGACTCTTCTTAGCAGAAAACAACTCTTGCTCGTAGGACAAGAATCTGCATGGGATTCAACTCCGTTTAGGACTGGGAAACAAACGCTAGCTCGCCTTGCAAGAAACACACTCTGCTTTTGAGAAAACAGCACTCTTCTACTCTCCTGTGTTTCCTATAGGGCCAGAACAGTGAGCTTGCTCAGAACAAAAGAACTGTGCTTCCTACACACACGGGGCATATCTAGTTCAACTCTGCTTAGGAAACTGACCAGAACAGTAGCTTCTCTTCAGTCCAATACACTGTACTTGCTGGGAACAGACGCGAGTGCTATTTGCACTGTGTATGGCAATGGGAGCACAATAGTGACTCTTCTTAGCAGAAAACAACTCTTGCTCGTAGGACCAGAATCTGCATGGGATTCTACTCCGTTTAGGACTGGGAAACAAACGCTAGCTCGCCTTGCAAGAAACACACTCTGCTTTTGAGAAAACAGCACTCTTCTACTCTCCTGTGTTTCCTATAGGGCCAGAACAGTGAGCTTGCTCAGAACAAAAGAACTGTGCTTCCTACACACACGGGGCATATCTAGTTCAACTCTGCTTAGGAAACTGACCAGAACAGTAGCTTCTCTTCAGTCCAATACACTGTACTTGCTGGGAACAGACGCGAGTGCTATTTGCACTGTGTATGGCAATGGGAGCGCAATAGTGACTCTTCTTAGCAGAAAACAACTCTTGCTCGTAGGACCAGAAACTGCATGGGATTCTACTCCGTTTAGGACTGGGAAACAAACGCTAGCTCGCCTTGCAAGAAACACACTCTGCTTTTGAGAAAACAGCACTCTTCTACTCTCCTGTGTTTCCTATAGGGCCAGAACAGTGAGCTTGCTCAGAACCAAAGAACTGTGCTTCCTACACACACGGGGCATATCTAGTTCAACTCTGCTTAAGAAACTGACAAGAACAGTAGCTTCTCTTCAGTCCAATACACTGTACTTGCTGGGAACAGACGCGAGTGCTATTTGCACTGTGTATGGCAATGGGAGCGCAATAGTGACTCTTCTTAGCAGAAAACAACTCTTGCTCGTAGGACCACAAACTGCATGGGATTCAACTCCGTTTAGGACTGGGAAACAAACGCTAGCTCGCCTTGCAAGAAACACACTCTGCTTTTGAGAAAACATCACTCTTCTACTCTCCTGTGTTTCCTATAGGGCCAGAACAGTGAGCTTGCTCAGAACAAAAGAACTGTGCTTCCTACACACACGGGGCATATCTAGTTCAAATCTGCTTAGGAAACTGACCAGAACAGTAGCTTCTCTTCAGTCCAATACACTGTACTTGCTGGGAACAGACGCGAGTGCTATTTGCACTGTGTATGGCAATGGGAGCGCAATAGTGACTCTTCTTAGCAGAAAACAACTCTTGCTCGTAGGACAAGAATCTGCATGGGATTCAACTCCGTTTAGGACTGGGAAACAAACGCTAGCTCGCCTTGCAAGAAACACACTCTGCTTTTGAGAAAACAGCACTCTTCTACTCTCCTGTGTTTCCTATAGGGCCAGAACAGTGAGCTTGCTCAGAACAAAAGAACTGTGCTTCCTACACACACGGGGCATATCTAGTTCAACTCTGCTTAGGAAACTGACAAGAACAGTAGCTTCTCTTCAGTCCAATACACTGTACTTGCTGGGAACAGACGCGAGTGCTATTTGCACTGTGTATGGCAATGGGAGCGCAATAGTGACTCTTCTTAGCAGAAAACAACTCTTGCTCGTAGGACCAGAAACTGCATGGGATTCAACTCCGTTTAGGACTGGGAAACAAACGCTAGCTCGCCTTGCAAGAAACACACTCTGCTTTTGAGAAAACAGCACTCTTCTACTCTCCTGTGTTTCCTATAGGGCCAGAACAGTGAGCTTGCTCAGAACAAAAGAACTGTGCTTCCTACACACACGGGGCATATCTAGTTCAACTCTGCTTAGGAAACTGACCAGAACAGTAGCTTCTCTTCAGTCCAATACACTGTACTTGCTGGGAACAGATGCGAGTGCTATTTGCACTGTGTATGGCAATGGGAGCGCAATAGTGACTCTTCTTAGCAGAAAACAACTCTTGCTCGTAGGACCAGAAACTGCATGGGATTCAACTCCGTTTAGGACTGGGAAACAAACGCTAGCTCGCCTTGCAAGAAACACACTCTGCTTTTGAGAAAACAGCACTCTTCTACTCTCCTGTGTTTCCTATAGGGCCAGAACAGTGAGCTTGCTCAGAACAAAAGAACTGTGCTTCCTACACACACGGGGCATATCTAGTTCAACTCTGCTTAGGAAACTGACCAGAACAGTAGCTTCTCTTCAGTCCAATACACTGTACTTGCTGGGAACAGACGCGAGTGCTATTTGCACTGTGTATGGCAATGGGAGCGCAATAGTGACTCTTCTTAGCAGAAAACAACTCTTGCTCGTAGGACCAGAAACTGCATGGGATTCAACTCCGTTTAGGACTGGGAAACAAACGCTAGCTCGCCTTGCAAGAAACACACTCTGCTTTTGAGAAAACAGCACTCTTCTAATCTCCTGTGTTTCCTATAGGGCCAGAACAGTGAGCTTGCTCAGAACAAAAGAACTGTGCTTCCTACACACACGGGGCATATCTAGTTCAACTCTGCTTAGGAAACTGACCAGAACAGTAGCTTCTCTTCAGTCCAATACACTGTACTTGCTGGGAACAGACGCGAGTGCTATTTGCACTGTGTATGGCAATGGGAGCGCAATAGTGACTCTTCTTAGCAGAAAACAACTCTTGCTCGTAGGACCACAAACTGCATGGGATTCAACTCCGTTTAGGACTGGGAAACAAACGCTAGCTCGCCTTGCAAGAAACACACTCTGCTTTTGAGAAAACAGCACTCTTCTACTCTCCTGTGTTTCCTATAGGGCCAGAACAGTGAGCTTGCTCAGAACAAAAGAACTGTGCTTCCTACACACACGGGGCATATCTAGTTCAACTCTGCTTAGGAAACTGACCAGAACAGTAGCTTCTCTTCAGTCCAATACACTGTACTTGCTGGGAACAGACGCGAGTGCTATTTGCACTGTGTATGGCAATGGGAGCGCAATAGTGACTCTTCTTAGCAGAAAACAACTCTTGCTCGTAGGACAAGAATCTGCATGGGATTCAACTCCGTTTAGGACTGGGAAACAAACGCTAGCTCGCCTTGCAAGAAACACACTCTGCTTTTGAGAAAACAGCACTCTTCTACTCTCCTGTGTTTCCTATAGGGCCAGAACAGTGAGCTTGCTCAGAACAAAAGAACTGTGCTTCCTACACACACGGGGCATATCTAGTTCAACTCTGCTTAGGAAACTGACCAGAACAGTAGCTTCTCTTCAGTCCAATACACTGTACTTGCTGGGAACAGACGCGAGTGCTATTTGCACTGTGTATGGCAATGGGAGCACAATAGTGACTCTTCTTAGCAGAAAACAACTCTTGCTCGTAGGACCAGAATCTGCATGGGATTCTACTCCGTTTAGGACTGGGAAACAAACGCTAGCTCGCCTTGCAAGAAACACACTCTGCTTTTGAGAAAACAGCACTCTTCTACTCTCCTGTGTTTCCTATAGGGCCAGAACAGTGAGCTTGCTCAGAACAAAAGAACTGTGCTTCCTACACACACGGGGCATATCTAGTTCAACTCTGCTTAGGAAACTGACCAGAACAGTAGCTTCTCTTCAGTCCAATACACTGTACTTGCTGGGAACAGACGCGAGTGCTATTTGCACTGTGTATGGCAATGGGAGCGCAATAGTGACTCTTCTTAGCAGAAAACAACTCTTGCTCGTAGGACCAGAAACTGCATGGGATTCTACTCCGTTTAGGACTGGGAAACAAACGCTAGCTCGCCTTGCAAGAAACACACTCTGCTTTTGAGAAAACAGCACTCTTCTACTCTCCTGTGTTTCCTATAGGGCCAGAACAGTGAGCTTGCTCAGAACCAAAGAACTGTGCTTCCTACACACACGGGGCATATCTAGTTCAACTCTGCTTAAGAAACTGACAAGAACAGTAGCTTCTCTTCAGTCCAATACACTGTACTTGCTGGGAACAGACGCGAGTGCTATTTGCACTGTGTATGGCAATGGGAGCGCAATAGTGACTCTTCTTAGCAGAAAACAACTCTTGCTCGTAGGACCACAAACTGCATGGGATTCAACTCCGTTTAGGACTGGGAAACAAACGCTAGCTCGCCTTGCAAGAAACACACTCTGCTTTTGAGAAAACATCACTCTTCTACTCTCCTGTGTTTCCTATAGGGCCAGAACAGTGAGCTTGCTCAGAACAAAAGAACTGTGCTTCCTACACACACGGGGCATATCTAGTTCAAATCTGCTTAGGAAACTGACCAGAACAGTAGCTTCTCTTCAGTCCAATACACTGTACTTGCTGGGAACAGACGCGAGTGCTATTTGCACTGTGTATGGCAATGGGAGCGCAATAGTGACTCTTCTTAGCAGAAAACAACTCTTGCTCGTAGGACAAGAATCTGCATGGGATTCAACTCCGTTTAGGACTGGGAAACAAACGCTAGCTCGCCTTGCAAGAAACACACTCTGCTTTTGAGAAAACAGCACTCTTCTACTCTCCTGTGTTTCCTATAGGGCCAGAACAGTGAGCTTGCTCAGAACAAAAGAACTGTGCTTCCTACACACACGGGGCATATCTAGTTCAACTCTGCTTAGGAAACTGACAAGAACAGTAGCTTCTCTTCAGTCCAATACACTGTACTTGCTGGGAACAGACGCGAGTGCTATTTGCACTGTGTATGGCAATGGGAGCGCAATAGTGACTCTTCTTAGCAGAAAACAACTCTTGCTCGTAGGACCAGAAACTGCATGGGATTCAACTCCGTTTAGGACTGGGAAACAAACGCTAGCTCGCCTTGCAAGAAACACACTCTGCTTTTGAGAAAACAGCACTCTTCTACTCTCCTGTGTTTCCTATAGGGCCAGAACAGTGAGCTTGCTCAGAACAAAAGAACTGTGCTTCCTACACACACGGGGCATATCTAGTTCAACTCTGCTTAGGAAACTGACCAGAACAGTAGCTTCTCTTCAGTCCAATACACTGTACTTGCTGGGAACAGATGCGAGTGCTATTTGCACTGTGTATGGCAATGGGAGCGCAATAGTGACTCTTCTTAGCAGAAAACAACTCTTGCTCGTAGGACCAGAAACTGCATGGGATTCAACTCCGTTTAGGACTGGGAAACAAACGCTAGCTCGCCTTGCAAGAAACACACTCTGCTTTTGAGAAAACAGCACTCTTCTACTCTCCTGTGTTTCCTATAGGGCCAGAACAGTGAGCTTGCTCAGAACAAAAGAACTGTGCTTCCTACACACACGGGGCATATCTAGTTCAACTCTGCTTAGGAAACTGACCAGAACAGTAGCTTCTCTTCAGTCCAATACACTGTACTTGCTGGGAACAGACGCGAGTGCTATTTGCACTGTGTATGGCAATGGGAGCGCAATAGTGACTCTTCTTAGCAGAAAACAACTCTTGCTCGTAGGACCAGAAACTGCATGGGATTCAACTCCGTTTAGGACTGGGAAACAAACGCTAGCTCGCCTTGCAAGAAACACACTCTGCTTTTGAGAAAACAGCACTCTTCTAATCTCCTGTGTTTCCTATAGGGCCAGAACAGTGAGCTTGCTCAGAACAAAAGAACTGTGCTTCCTACACACACGGGGCATATCTAGTTCAACTCTGCTTAGGAAACTGACCAGAACAGTAGCTTCTCTTCAGTCCAATACACTGTACTTGCTGGGAACAGACGCGAGTGCTATTTGCACTGTGTATGGCAATGGGAGCGCAATAGTGACTCTTCTTAGCAGAAAACAACTCTTGCTCGTAGGACCACAAACTGCATGGGATTCAACTCCGTTTAGGACTGGGAAACAAACGCTAGCTCGCCTTGCAAGAAACACACTCTGCTTTTGAGAAAACAGCACTCTTCTACTCTCCTGTGTTTCCTATAGGGCCAGAACAGTGAGCTTGCTCAGAACAAAAGAACTGTGCTTCCTACACACACGGGGCATATCTAGTTCAACTCTGCTTAGGAAACTGACCAGAACAGTAGCTTCTCTTCAGTCCAATACACTGTACTTGCTGGGAACAGACGCGAGTGCTATTTGCACTGTGTATGGCAATGGGAGCGCAATAGTGACTCTTCTTAGCAGAAAACAACTCTTGCTCGTAGGACCAGAAACTGCATGGGATTCAACTCCGTTTAGGACTGGGAAACAAACGCTAGCTCGCCTTGCAAGAAACACACTCTGCTTTTGAGAAAACAGCACTCTTCTACTCTCCTGTGTTTCCTATAGGGCCAGAACAGTGAGCTTGCTCAGAACAAAAGAACTGTGCTTCCTACACACACGGGGCATATCTAGTTCAACTCTGCTTAGGAAACTGACCAGAACATTAGCTTCTCTTCAGTCCAATACACTGTACTTGCTGGGAACAGACGCGAGTGCTATTTGCACTGTGTATGGCAATGGGAGCGCAATAGTGACTCTTCTTAGCAGAAAACAACTCTTGCTCGTAGGACCAGAATCTGCATGGGATTCTACTCCGTTTAGGACTGGGAAACAAACGCTAGCTCGCCTTGCAAGAAACACACTCTGCTTTTGAGAAAACAGCTCTCTTCTACTCTCCTGTGTTTCCTATAGGGCCAGAACAGTGAGCTTGCTCAGAACAAAAGAACTGTGCTTCCTACACACACGGGGCATATCTAGTTCAACTCTGCTTAGGAAACTGACCAGAACAGTAGCTTCTCTTCAGTCCAATACACTGTACTTGCTGGGAACAGACGCGAGTGCTATTTGCACTGTGTATGGCAATGGGAGCTCAATAGTGACTCTTCTTAGCAGAAAACAACTCTTGCTCGTAGGACCAGAAACTGCATGGGATTCAACTCCGTTTAGGACTGGGAAACAAACGCTAGCTCGCCTTGCAAGAAACACACTCTGCTTTTGAGAAAACAGCACTCTTCTACTCTCCTGTGTTTCCTATAGGGCCAGAACAGTGAGCTTGCTCAGAACAAAAGAACTGTGCTTCCTACACACACGGGGCATATCTAGTTCAACTCTGCTTAGGAAACTGACAGGAATAGTAGCTTCTATTCAGTCCAATACACTGTACTTGCTGGGAACATACGCGAGTGCTATTTGCACTGTGTATGGCAATGGGAGCGCAATAGTGACTCTTCTTAGCAGAAAACAACTCTTGCTCGTAGGACCAGAAACTGCATGGGATTCAACTCCGTTTAGGACTGGGAAACAAACGCTAGCTCGCCTTGCAAGAAACACACTCTGCTTTTGAGAAAACAGCACTCTTCTACTCTCCTGTGTTTCCTATAGGGCCAGAACAGTGAGCTTGCTCAGAACAAAAGAACTGTGCTTCCTACACACACGGGGCATATCTAGTTCAACTCTGCTTAGGAAACTGACAAGAACAGTAGCTTCTCTTCAGTCCAATACACTGTACTTGCTGGGAACAGACGCGAGTGCTATTTGCACTGTGTATGGCAATGGGAGCGCAATAGTGACTCTTCTTAGCAGAAAACAACTCTTGCTCGTAGGACAAGAATCTGCATGGGATTCAACTCCGTTTAGGACTGGGAAACAAACGCTAGCTCGCCTTGCAAGAAACACACTCTGCTTTTGAGAAAACAGCACTCTTCTACTCTCCTGTGTTTCCTATAGGGCCAGAACAGTGAGCTTGCTCAGAACAAAAGAACTGTGCTTCCTACACACACGGGGCATATCTAGTTCAACTCTGCTTAGGAAACTGACCAGAACAGTAGCTTCTCTTCAGTCCAATACACTGTACTTGCTGGGAACAGACGCGAGTGCTATTTGCACTGTGTATGGCAATGGGAGCACAATAGTGACTCTTCTTAGCAGAAAACAACTCTTGCTCGTAGGACCAGAATCTGCATGGGATTCTACTCCGTTTAGGACTGGGAAACAAACGCTAGCTCGCCTTGCAAGAAACACACTCTGCTTTTGAGAAAACAGCACTCTTCTACTCTCCTGTGTTTCCTATAGGGCCAGAACAGTGAGCTTGCTCAGAACAAAAGAACTGTGCTTCCTACACACACGGGGCATATCTAGTTCAACTCTGCTTAGGAAACTGACCAGAACAGTAGCTTCTCTTCAGTCCAATACACTGTACTTGCTGGGAACAGACGCGAGTGCTATTTGCACTGTGTATGGCAATGGGAGCGCAATAGTGACTCTTCTTAGCAGAATACAACTCTTGCTCGTAGGACCAGAAACTGCATGGGATTCTACTCCGTTTAGGACTGGGAAACAAACGCTAGCTCGCCTTGCAAGAAACACACTCTGCTTTTGAGAAAACAGCACTCTTCTACTCTCCTGTGTTTCCTATAGGGCCAGAACAGTGAGCTTGCTCAGAACAAAAGAACTGTGCTTCCTACACACACGGGGCATATCTAGTTCAACTCTGCTTAGGAAACTGACCAGAACAGTAGCTTCTCTTCAGTCCAATACACTGTACTTGCTGGGAACAGACGCGAGTGCTATTTGCACTGTGTATGGCAATGGGAGCGCAATAGTGACTCTTCTTAGCAGAAAACAACTCTTGCTCGTAGGACCACAAACTGCATAGTATTCAACTCCGTTTAGGACTGGGAAACAAACGCTAGCTCGCCTTGCAAGAAACACACTCTGCTTTTGAGAAAACAGCACTCTTCTACTCTCCTGTGTTTCCTATAGGGCCAGAACAGTGAGCTTGCTCAGAACAAAAGAACTGTGCTTCCTACACACACGGGGCATATCTAGTTCAACTCTGCTTAGGAAACTGACCAGAACAGTAGCTTCTCTTCAGTCCAATACACTGTACTTGCTGGGAACAGACGCGAGTGCTATTTGCACTGTGTATGGCAATGGGAGCGCAATAGTGACTCTTCTTAGCAGAAAACAACTCTTGCTCGTAGGACCACAAACTGCATGGGATTCAACTCCGTTTAGGACTGGGAAACAAACGCTAGCTCGCCTTGCAAGAAACACACTCTGCTTTTGAGAAAACAGCACTCTTCTACTCTCCTGTGTTTCCTATAGGGCCAGAACAGTGAGCTTGCTCAGAACAAAAGAACTGTGCTTCCTACACACACGGGGCATATCTAGTTCAACTCTGCTTAGGAAACTGACCAGAACAGTAGCTTCTCTTCAGTCCAATACACTGTACTTGCTGGGAACAGACGCGAGTGCTATTTGCACTGTGTATGGCAATGGGAGCGCAATAGTGACTCTTCTTAGCAGAAAACAACTCTTGCTCGTAGGACCACAAACTGCATGGGATTCAACTCCGTTTAGGACTGGGAAACAAACGCTAGCTCGCCTTGCAAGAAACACTCTGCTTTTGAGAAAACAGCACTCTTCTACTCTCCTGTGTTTCCTATAGGGCCAGAACAGTGAGCTTGCTCAGAACAAAAGAACTGTGCTTCCTACACACACGGGGCATATCTAGTTCAACTCTGCTTAGGAAACTGACCAGAACAGTAGCTTCTCTTCAGTCCAATACACTGTACTTGCTGGGAACAGACGCGAGTGCTATTTGCACTGTGTATGGCAATGGGAGCGCAATAGTGACTCTTCTTAGCAGAAAACAACTCTTGCTCGTAGGACCAGAAACTGCATGGGATTCAACTCCGTTTAGGACTGGGAAACAAACGCTAGCTCGCCTTGCAAGAAACACACTCTGCTTTTGAGAAAACAGCACTCTTCTACTCTCCTGTGTTTCCTATAGGGCCAGAACAGTGAGCTTGCTCAGAACAAAAGAACTGTGCTTCCTACACACACGGGGCATATCTAGTTCAACTCTGCTTAGGAAACTGACCAGAACAGTAGCTTCTCTTCAGTCCAATACACTGTACTTGCTGGGAACAGACGCGAGTGCTATTTGCACTGTGTATGGCAATGGGAGCGCAATAGTGACTCTTCTTAGCAGAAAACAACTCTTGCTCGTAGGACCAGAAACTGCATGGGATTCAACTCCGTTTAGGACTGGGAAACAAACGCTAGCTCGCCTTGCAAGAAACACACTCTGCTTTTGAGAAAACAGCACTCTTCTACTCTCCTGTGTTTCCTATAGGGCCAGAACAGTGAGCTTGCTCAGAACAAAAGAACTGTGCTTCCTACACACACGGGGCATATCTAGTTCAACTCTGCTTAGGAAACTCACCAGAACAGTAGCTTCTCTTCAGTCCAATACACTGTACTTGCTGGGAACAGACGCGAGTGCTATTTGCACTGTGTATGGCAATGGGAGCGCAATAGTGACTCTTCTTAGCAGAAAACAACTCTTGCTCGTAGGACCAGAAACTGCATGGGATTCAACTCCGTTTAGGACTGGGAAACAAACGCTAGCTCGCCTTGCAAGAAACACACTCTGCTTTTGAGAAAACAGCACTCTTCTACTCTCCTGTGTTTCCTATAGGGCCAGAACAGTGAGCTTGCTCAGAACAAAAGAACTGTGCTTCCTACACACACGGGGCATATCTAGTTCAACTCTGCTTAGGAAACTGACCAGAACAGTAGCTTCTCTTCAGTCCAATACACTGTACTTGCTGGGAACAGACGCGAGTGCTATTTGCACTGTGTATGGCAATGGGAGCGCAATAGTGACTCTTCTTAGCAGAAAACAACTCTTGCTCGTAGGACCACAAACTGCATGGGATTCTACTCCGTTTAGGACTGGGAAACAAACGCTAGCTCGCCTTGCAAGAAACACACTCTGCTTTTGAGAAAACAGCACTCTTCTACTCTCCTGTGTTTCCTAAAGGGCCAGAACAGTGAGCTTGCTCAGAACAAAAGAACTGTGCTTCCTACACACACGGGGCATATCTAGTTCAACTCTGCTTAGGAAACTGACCAGAACAGTAGCTTCTCTTCAGTCCAATACACTGTACTTGCTGGGAACAGACGCGAGTGCTATTTGCACTGTGTATGGCAATGGGAGCGCAATAGTGACTCTTCTTAGCAGAAAACAACTCTTGCTCGTAGGACCAGAAACTGCATGGGATTCAACTCCGTTTAGGACTGGGAAACAAACGCTAGCTCGCCTTGCAAGAAACACTCTGCTTTTGAGAAAACAGCACTCTTCTACTCTCCTGTGTTTCCTATAGGGCCAGAACAGTGAGCTTGCTCAGAACAAAAGAACTGTGCTTCCTACACACACGGGGCATATCTAGTTCAACTCTGCTTAGGAAACTGACCAGAACAGTAGCTTCTCTTCAGTCCAATACACTGTACTTGCTGGGAACAGACGCGAGTGCTATTTGCACTGTGTATGGCAATGGGAGCGCAATAGTGACTCTTCTTAGCAGAAAACAACTCTTGCTCGTAGGACCAGAAACTGCATGGGATTCAACTCCGTTTAGGACTGGGAAACAAACGCTAGCTCGCCTTGCAAGAAACACACTCTGCTTTTGAGAAAACAGCACTCTTCTACTCTCCTGTGTTTCCTATAGGGCCAGAACAGTGAGCTTGCTCAGAACAAAAGAACTGTGCTTCCTACACACACGGGGCATATCTAGTTCAACTCTGCTTAGGAAACTCACCAGAACAGTAGCTTCTCTTCAGTCCAATACACTGTACTTGCTGGGAACAGACGCGAGTGCTATTTGCACTGTGTATGGCAATGGGAGCGCAATAGTGACTCTTCTTAGCAGAAAACAACTCTTGCTCGTAGGACCAGAAACTGCATGGGATTCAACTCCGTTTAGGACTGGGAAACAAACGCTAGCTCGCCTTGCAAGAAACACACTCTGCTTTTGAGAAAACAGCACTCTTCTACTCTCCTGTGTTTCCTATAGGGCCAGAACAGTGAGCTTGCTCAGAACAAAAGAACTGTGCTTCCTACACACACGGGGCATATCTAGTTCAACTCTGCTTAGGAAACTGACCAGAACAGTAGCTTCTCTTCAGTCCAATACACTGTACTTGCTGGGAACAGACGCGAGTGCTATTTGCACTGTGTATGGCAATGGGAGCGCAATAGTGACTCTTCTTAGCAGAAAACAACTCTTGCTCGTAGGACCACAAACTGCATGGGATTCTACTCCGTTTAGGACTGGGAAACAAACGCTAGCTCGCCTTGCAAGAAACACACTCTGCTTTTGAGAAAACAGCACTCTTCTACTCTCCTGTGTTTCCTAAAGGGCCAGAACAGTGAGCTTGCTCAGAACAAAAGAACTGTGCTTCCTACACACACGGGGCATATCTAGTTCAACTCTGCTTAGGAAACTGACCAGAACAGTAGCTTCTCTTCAGTCCAATACACTGTACTTGCTGGGAACAGACGCGAGTGCTATTTGCACTGTGTATGGCAATGGGAGCGCAATAGTGACTCTTCTTAGCAGAAAACAACTCTTGCTCGTAGGACCAGAAACTGCATGGGATTCAACTCCGTTTAGGACTGGGAAACAAACGCTAGCTCGCCTTGCAAGAAACACTCTGCTTTTGAGAAAACAGCACTCTTCTACTCTCCTGTGTTTCCTATAGGGCCAGAACAGTGAGCTTGCTCAGAACAAAAGAACTGTGCTTCCTACACACACGGGGCATATCTAGTTCAACTCTGCTTAGGAAACTGACCAGAACAGTAGCTTCTCTTCAGTCCAATACACTGTACTTGCTGGGAACAGACGCGAGTGCTATTTGCACTGTGTATGGCAATGGGAGCGCAATAGTGACTCTTCTTAGCAGAAAACAACTCTTGCTCGTAGGACCAGAAACTGCATGGGATTCAACTCCGTTTAGGACTGGGAAACAAACGCTAGCTCGCCTTGCAAGAAACACACTCTGCTTTTGAGAAAACAGCACTCTTCTACTCTCCTGTGTTTCCTATAGGGCCAGAACAGTGAGCTTGCTCAGAACAAAAGAACTGTGCTTCCTACACACACGGGGCATATCTAGTTCAACTCTGCTTAGGAAACTGACCAGAACAGTAGCTTCTCTTCAGTCCAATACACTGTACTTGCTGGGAACAGACGTGAGTGCTATTTGCACTGTGTATGGCAATGGGAGCGCAATAGTGACTCTTCTTTGCAGAAAACAACTCTTGCTCGTAGGACCAGAATCTGCATTGGATTCTACTCCGTTTAGGACTGGGAAACAAACGCTAGCTCGCCTTGCAAGAAACACACTCTGCTTTTGAGAAAACAGCACTCTTCTACTCTCCTGTGTTTCCTATAGGGCCAGAACAGTGAGCTTGCTCAGAACAAAAGAACTGTGCTTCCTACACACACGGGGCATATCTAGTTCAACTCTGCTTAGGAAACTGACCAGAACAGTAGCTTCTCTTCAGTCCAATACACTGTACTTGCTGGGAACAGACGCGAGTGCTATTTGCACTGTGTATGGCAATGGGAGCTCAATAGTGACTCTTCTTAGCAGAAAACAACTCTTGCTCGTAGGACCAGAAACTGCATGGGATTCAACTCCGTTTAGGACTGGGAAACAAACGCTAGCTCGCCTTGCAAGAAACACACTCTGCTTTTGAGAAAACAGCACTCTTCTACTCTCCTGTGTTTCCTATAGGGCCAGAACAGTGAGCTTGCTCAGAACAAAAGAACTGTGCTTCCTACACACACGGGGCATATCTAGTTCAACTCTGCTTAGGAAACTGACCAGAACAGTAGCTTCTCTTCAGTCCAATACACTGTACTTGCTGGGAACAGACGCGAGTGCTATTTGCACTGTGTATGGCAATGGGAGCGCAATAGTGACTCTTCTTAGCAGAAAACAACTCTTGCTCGTAGGACCAGAAACTGCATGGGATTCAACTCCGTTTAGGACTGGGAAACAAACGCTAGCTCGCCTTGCAAGAAACACACTCTGCTTTTGAGAAAACAGCACTCTTCTACTCTCCTGTGTTTCCTATAGGGCCAGAACAGTGAGCTTGCTCAGAACAAAAGAACTGTGCTTCCTACACACACGGGGCATATCTAGTTCAACTCTGCTTAGGAAACTGACCAGAACAGTAGCTTCTCTTCAGTCCAATACACTGTACTTGCTGGGAACAGACGCGAGTGCTATTTGCACTGTGTATGGCAATGGGAGCGCAATAGTGACTCTTCTTAGCAGAAAACAACTCTTGCTCGTAGGACCACAAACTGCATGGGATTCAACTCCGTTTAGGACTGGGAAACAAACGCTAGCTCGCCTTGCAAGAAACACACTCTGCTTTTGAGAAAACAGCACTCTTCTACTCTCCTGTGTTTCCTATAGGGCCAGAACAGTGAGCTTGCTCAGAACAAAAGAACTGTGCTTCCTACACACACGGGGCATATCTAGTTCAACTCTGCTTAGGAAACTGACCAGAACAGTAGCTTCTCTTCAGTCCAATACACTGTACTTGCTGGGAACAGACGCGAGTGCTGTTTGCACTGTGTATGGCAATGGGAGCGCAATAGTGACTCTTCTTAGCAGAAAACAACTCTTGCTTGTAGGACCAGAAACTGCATGGGATTCAACTCCGTTTAGGACTGGGAAACAAACGCTAGCTCGCCTTGCAAGAAACACACTCTGCTTTTGAGAAAACAGCACTCTTCTACTCTCCTGTGTTTCCTATAGGGCCAGAACAGTGAGCTTGCTCAGAACAAAAGAACTGTGCTTCCTACACACACGGGGCATATCTAGTTCAACTCTGCTTAGGAAACTGACCAGAACAGTAGCTTCTCTTCAGTCCAATACACTGTACTTGCTGGGAACAGACGCGAGTGCTATTTGCACTGTGTATGGCAATGGGAGCGCAATAGTGACTCTTCTTAGCAGAAAACAACTCTTGCTCGTAGGACCAGAAACTGCATGGGATTCAACTCCGTTTAGGACTGGGAAACAAACGCTAGCTCGCCTTGCAAGAAACACACTCTGCTTTTGAGAAAACAGCACTCTTCTACTCTCCTGTGTTTCCTATAGGGCCAGAACAGTGAGCTTGCTCAGAACAAAAGAACTGTGCTTCCTACACACACGGGGCATATCTAGTTCAACTCTGCTTAGGAAACTGACCAGAACAGTAGCTTCTCTTCAGTCCAATACACTGTACTTGCTGGGAACAGACGCGAGTGCTATTTGCACTGTGTATGGCAATGGGAGCGCAATAGTGACTCTTCTTAGCAGAAAACAACTCTTGCTCGTAGGACCAGAAACTGCATGGGATTCAACTCCGTTTAGGACTGGGAAACAAACGCTAGCTCGCCTTGCAAGAAACACACTCTGCTTTTGAGAAAACAGCACTCTTCTACTCTCCTGTGTTTCCTATAGGGCCAGAACAGTGAGCTTGCTCAGAACAAAAGAACTGTGCTTCCTACACACACGGGGCATATCTAGTTCAACTCTGCTTAGGAAACTGACCAGAACAGTAGCTTCTCTTCAGTCCAATACACTGTACTTGCTGGGAACAGACGCGAGTGCTATTTGCACTGTGTATGGCAATGGGAGCGCAATAGTGACTCTTCTTAGCAGAAAACAACTCTTGCTCGTAGGACCAGAAACTGCATGGGATTCAACTCCGTTTAGGACTGGGAAACAAACGCTAGCTCGCCTTGCAAGAAACACACTCTGCTTTTGAGAAAACAGCACTCTTCTACTCTCCTGTGTTTCCTATAGGGCCAGAACAGTGAGCTTGCTCAGAACCAAAGAACTGTGCTTCCTACACACACGGGGCATATCTAGTTCAACTCTGCTTAGGAAACTGACCAGAACAGTAGCTTCTCTTCAGTCCAATACACTGTACTTGCTGGGAACAGACGCGAGTGCTGTTTGCACTGTGTATGGCAATGGGAGCGCAATAGTGACTCTTCTTAGCAGAAAACAACTCTTGCTCGTAGGACCAGAAACTGCATGGGATTCAACTCCGTTTAGGACTGGGAAACAAACGCTAGCTCGCCTTGCAAGAAACACACTCTGCTTTTGAGAAAACAGCACTCTTCTACTCTCCTGTGTTTCCTATAGGGCCAGAACAGTGAGCTTGCTCAGAACAAAAGAACTGTGCTTCCTACACACACGGGGCATATCTAGTTCAACTCTGCTTAGGAAACTGACCAGAACAGTAGCTTCTCTTCAGTCCAATACACTGTACTTGCTGGGAACAGACGCGAGTGCTATTTGCACTGTGTATGGCAATGGGAGCGCAATAGTGACTCTTCTTAGCAGAAAACATCTCTTGCTCGTAGGACCAGAAACTGCATGGGATTCAACTCCGTTTAGGACTGGGAAACAAACGCTAGCTCGCCTTGCAAGAAACACACTCTGCTTTTGAGAAAACAGCACTCTTCTACTCTCCTGTGTTTCCTATAGGGCCAGAACAGTGAGCTTGCTCAGAACAAAAGAACTGTGCTTCCTACACACACGGGGCATATCTAGTTCAACTCTGCTTAGGAAACTGACCAGAACAGTAGCTTCTCTTCAGTCCAATACACTGTACTTGCTGGGAACAGACGCGAGTGCTATTTGCACTGTGTATGGCAATGGGAGCGCAATAGTGACTCTTCTTAGCAGAAAACAACTCTTGCTCGTAGGACCAGAAACTGCATGGGATTCAACTCCGTTTAGGACTGGGAAACAAACGCTAGCTCGCCTTGCAAGAAACACACTCTGCTTTTGAGAAAACAGCACTCTTCTACTCTCCTGTGTTTCCTATAGGGCCAGAACAGTGAGCTTGCTCAGAACAAAAGAACTGTGCTTCCTACACACACGGGGCATATCTAGTTCAACTCTGCTTAGGAAACTGACCAGAACAGTAGCTTCTCTTCAGTCCAATACACTGTACTTGCTGGGAACAGACGCGAGTGCTATTTGCACTGTGTATGGCAATGGGAGCGCAATAGTGACTCTTCTTAGCAGAAAACAACTCTTGCTCTTAGGACCAGAAACTGCATGGGATTCAACTCCGTTTAGGACTGGGAAACAAACGCTAGCTCGCCTTGCAAGAAACACACTCTGCTTTTGAGAAAACAGCACTCTTCTACTCTCCTGTGTTTCCTATAGGGCCAGAACAGTGAGCTTGCTCAGAACAAAAGAACTGTGCTTCCTACACACACGGGGCATATCTAGTTCAACTCTGCTTAGGAAACTGACCAGAACAGTAGCTTCTCTTCAGTCCAATACACTGTACTTGCTGGGAACAGACGCGAGTGCTATTTGGACTGTGTATGGCAATGGGAGCGCAATAGTGACTCTTCTTAGCAGAAAACAACTCTTGCTGGTAGGACCAGAAACTGCATGGGATTCAACTCCGTTTAGGACTGGGAAACAAACGCTAGCTCGCCTTGCAAGAAACACACTCTGCTTTTGAGAAAACAGCACTCTTCTACTCTCCTGTGTTTCCTATAGGGCCAGAACAGTGAGCTTGCTCAGAACAAAAGAACTGTGCTTCCTACACACACGGGGCATATCTAGTTCAACTCTGCTTAGGAAACTGACCAGAACAGTAGCTTCTCTTCAGTCCAATACACTGTACTTGCTGGGAACAGACGCGAGTGCTATTTGCACTGTGTATGGCAATGGGAGCGCAATAGTGACTCTTCTTAGCAGAAAACAACTCTTGCTCGTAGGACCAGAAACTGCATGGGATTCAACTCCGTTTAGGACTGGGAAACAAACGCTAGCTCGCCTTGCAAGAAACACACTCTGCTTTTGAGAAAACAGCACTCTTCTACTCTCCTGTGTTTCCTATAGGGCCAGAACAGTGAGCTTGCTCAGAACAAAAGAACTGTGCTTCCTACACACACGGGGCATATCTAGTTCAACTCTGCTTAGGAAACTGACCAGAACAGTAGCTTCTCTTCAGTCCAATACACTGTACTTGCTGGGAACAGACGCGAGTGCTATTTGCACTGTGTATGGCAATGGGAGCGCAATAGTGACTCTTCTTAGCAGAAAACAACTCTTGCTCTTAGGACCAGAAACTGCATGGGATTCAACTCCGTTTAGGACTGGGAAACAAACGCTAGCTCGCCTTGCAAGAAACACACTCTGCTTTTGAGAAAACAGCACTCTTCTACTCTCCTGTGTTTCCTATAGGGCCAGAACAGTGAGCTTGCTCAGAACAAAAGAACTGTGCTTCCTACACACACGGGGCATATCTAGTTCAACTCTGCTTAGGAAACTGACCAGAACAGTAGCTTCTCTTCAGTCCAATACACTGTACTTGCTGGGAACAGACGCCAGTGCTATTTGCACTGTGTATGGCAATGGGAGCGCAATAGTGACTCTTCTTAGCAGAAAACAACTCTTGCTCGTAGGACCAGAAACTGCATGGGATTCAACTCCGTTTAGGACTGGGAAACAAACGCTAGCTCGCCTTGCAAGAAACACACTCTGCTTTTGAGAAAACAGCACTCTTCTACTCTCCTGTGTTTCCTATAGGGCCAGAACAGTGAGCTTGCTCAGAACAAAAGAACTGTGCTTCCTACACACACGGGGCATATCTAGTTCAACTCTGCTTAGGAAACTGACCAGAACAGTAGCTTCTCTTCAGTCCAATACACTGTACTTGCTGGGAACAGACGCGAGTGCTATTTGCACTGTGTATGGCAATGGGAGCGCAATAGTGACTCTTCTTAGCAGAAAACAACTCTTGCTCTTAGGACCAGAAACTGCATGGGATTCAACTCCGTTTAGGACTGGGAAACAAACGCTAGCTCGCCTTGCAAGAAACACACTCTGCTTTTGAGAAAACAGCACTCTTCTACTCTCCTGTGTTTCCTATAGGGCCAGAACAGTGAGCTTGCTCAGAACAAAAGAACTGTGCTTCCTACACACACGGGGCATATCTAGTTCAACTCTGCTTAGGAAACTGACCAGAACAGTAGCTTCTCTTCAGTCCAATACACTGTACTTGCTGGGAACAGACGCCAGTGCTATTTGCACTGTGTATGGCAATGGGAGCGCAATAGTGACTCTTCTTAGCAGAAAACAACTCTTGCTCGTAGGACCACAAACTGCATGGGATTCAACTCCGTTTAGGACTGGGAAACAAACGCTAGCTCGCCTTGCAAGAAACACACTCTGCTTTTGAGAAAACAGCACTCTTCTACTCTCCTGTGTTTCCTATAGGGCCAGAACAGTGAGCTTGCTCAGAACCAAAGAACTGTGCTTCCTACACACACGGGGCATATCTAGTTCAACTCTGCTTAGGAAACTGACAAGAACAGTAGCTTCTCTTCAGTCCAATACACTGTACTTGCTGGGAACAGACGCGAGTGCTATTTGCACTGTGTATGGCAATGGGAGCGCAATAGTGACTCTTCTTAGCAGAAAACAACTCTTGCTCGTAGGACCAGAAACTGCATGGGATTCAACTCCGTTTAGGACTGGGAAACAAACGCTAGCTCGCCTTGCAAGAAACACACTCTGCTTTTGAGAAAACAGCACTCTTCTACTCTCCTGTGTTTCCTATAGGGCCAGAACAGTGAGCTTGCTCAGAACCAAAGAACTGTGCTTCCTACACACACGGAGCATATCTAGTTCAACTCTGCTTAGGAAACTGACCAGAACAGTAGCTTCTCTTCAGTCCAATACACTGTACTTGCTGGGAACAGACGCGAGTGCTGTTTGCACTGTGTATGGCAATGGGAGCGCAATAGTGACTCTTCTTAGCAGAAAACAACTCTTGCTCGTAGGTCCAGAAACTGCATGGGATTCTACTCCGTTTAGGACTGGGAAACAAACGCTAGCTCGCCTTGCAAGAAACACACTCTGCTTTTGAGAAAACAGCACTCTTCTACTCTCCTGTGTTTCCTATAGGGCCAGAACAGTGAGCTTGCTCAGAACAAAAGAACTGTGCTTCCTACACACACGGGGCATATCTAGTTCAACTCTGCTTAGGAAACTGACCAGAACAGTAGCTTCTCTTCAGTCCAATACACTGTACTTGCTGGGAACAGACGCGAGTGCTATTTGCACTGTGTATGGCAATGGGAGCGCAATAGTGACTCTTCTTAGCAGAAAACAACTCTTGCTCTTAGGACCACAAACTGCATGGGATTCAACTCCGTTTAGGACTGGGAAACAAACGCTAGCTCGCCTTGCAAGAAACACACTCTGCTTTTGAGAAAACAGCACTCTTCTACTCTCCTGTGTTTCCTATAGGGCCAGAACAGTGAGCTTGCTCAGAACAAAAGAACTGTGCTTCCTACACACACGGGGCATATCTAGTTCAACTCTGCTTAGGAAACTGACCAGAACAGTAGCTTCTCTTCAGTCCAATACACTGTACTTGCTGGGAACAGACGCGAGTGCTATTTGCACTGTGTATGGCAAAGGGAGCGCAATAGTGACTCTTCTTAGCAGAAAACAACTCTTGCTCGTAGGACCAGAAACTGCATGGGATTCAACTCCGTTTAGGACTGGGAAACAAACGCTAGCTCGCCTTGCAAGAAACACACTCTGCTTTTGAGAAAACAGCACTCTTCTACTCTCCTGTGTTTCCTATAGGGCCAGAACAGTGAGCTTGCTCAGAACCAAAGAACTGTGCTTCCTACACACACGGGGCATATCTAGTTCAACTCTGCTTAGGAAACTGACCAGAACAGTAGCTTCTCTTCAGTCCAATACACTGTACTTGCTGGGAACAGATGCGAGTGCTATTTGCACTGTGTATGGCAATGGGAGCGCAATAGTGACTCTTCTTAGCAGAAAACAACTCTTGCTCGTAGGACCAGAAACTGCATGGGATTCAACTCCGTTTAGGACTGGGAAACAAACGCTAGCTCGCCTTGCAAGAAACACACTCTGCTTTTGAGAAAACAGCACTCTTCTACTCTCCTGTGTTTCCTATAGGGCCAGAACAGTGAGCTTGCTCAGAACAAAAGAACTGTGCTTCCTACACACACGGGGCATATCTAGTTCAACTCTGCTTAGGAAACTGACAAGAACAGTAGCTTCTCTTCAGTCCAATACACTGTACTTGCTGGGAACAGACGCGAGTGCTATTTGCACTGTGTATGGCAATGGGAGCGCAATAGTGACTCTTCTTAGCAGAAAACAACTCTTGCTCGTAGGACCAGAAACTGCATGGGATTCAACTCCGTTTAGGACTGGGAAACAAACGCTAGCTCGCCTTGCAAGAAACACACTCTGCTTTTGAGAAAACAGCACTCTTCTACTCTCCTGTGTTTCCTATAGGGCCAGAACAGTGAGCTTGCTCAGAACCGAAGAATTTTGCTTCCAACACACACGGGGCATATCTAGTTCAACTCTGCTTAGGAAACTGACCAGAACAGTAGCTTCTCTTCAGTCCAATACACTGTACTTGCTGGGAACAGACGCGAGTGCTATTTGCACTGTGTATGGCAAAGGGAGCGCAATAGTGACTCTTCTTAGCAGAAAACAACTCTTGCTCGTAGGACCAGAATCTGCATGGGATTCAACTCCGTTTAGGACTGGGAAACAAACGCTAGCTCGCCTTGCAAGAAACACACTCTGCTTTTGAGAAAACAGCACTCTTCTACTCTCCTGTGTTTCCTATAGGGCCAGAACAGTGAGCTTGCTCAGAACAAAAGAACTGTGCTTCCTACACACACGGGGCATATCTAGTTCAACTCTGCTTAGGAAACTGACCAGAACAGTAGCTTCTCTTCAGTCCAATACACTGTACTTGCTGGGAACAGACGCGAGTGCTATTTGTACTGTGTATGGCAATGGGAGCGCAATAGTGACTCTTCTTAGCAGAAAACAACTCTTGCTCGTAGGACCAGAAACTGCATGGGATTCAACTCCGTTTAGGACTGGGAAACAAACGCTAGCTCGCCTTGCAAGAAACACACTCTGCTTTTGAGAAAACAGCACTCTTCTACTCTCCTGTGTTTCCTATAGGGCCAGAACAGTGAGCTTGCTCAGAACAAAAGAACTGTGCTTCCTACACACACGGGGCATATCTAGTTCAACTCTGCTTAGGAAACTGACTTGCTGGGAACAGACGCGAGTGCTATTTGCACTGTGTATGGCAATGGGAGCGCAATAGTGACTCTTCTTAGCAGAAAACAACTCTTGCTCGTAGGACCAGAAACTGCATGGGATTCAACTCCGTTTAGGACTGGGAAACAAACGCTAGCTCGCCTTGCAAGAAACACACTCTGCTTTTGAGAAAACAGCACTCTTCTACTCTCCTGTGTTTCCTATAGGGCCAGAACAGTGAGCTTGCTCAGAACAAAAGAACTGTGCTTCCTACACACACGGTGCATATCTAGTTCAACTCTGCTTAGGAAACTGACCAGAACAGTAGCTTCTCTTCAGTCCAATACACTGTACTTGCTGGGAACAGACGCGAGTGCTATTTGCACTGTGTATGGCAATGGGAGCGCAATAGTGACTCTTCTTAGCAGAAAACAACTCTTGCTCGTAGGACCAGAAACTGCATGGGATTCAACTCCGTTTAGGACTGGGAAACAAACGCTAGCTCACCTTGCAAGAAACACACTCTGCTTTTGAGAAAACAGCACTCTTCTACTCTCCTGTGTTTCCTATAGGGCCAGAACAGTGAGCTTGCTCAGAACCAAAGAACTGTGCTTCCTACACACACGGGGCATATCTAGTTCAACTCTGCTTAGGAAACTGACCAGAACAGTAGCTTCTCTTCAGTCCAATACACTGTACTTGCTGGGAACAGACGCGAGTGCTATTTGCACTGTGTATGGCAATGGGAGCGCAATAGTGACTCTTCTTAGCAGAAAACAACTCTTGCTCGTAGGACCAGAAACTGCATGGGATTCAACTCCGCTTAGGACTGGGAAACAAACGCTAGCTCGCCTTGCAAGAAACACACTCTGCTTTTGAGAAAACAGCACTCTTCTACTCTCCTGTGTTTCCTATAGGGCCAGAACAGTGAGCTTGCTCAGAACAAAAGAACTGTGCTTCCTACACACACGGGGCATATCTAGTTCAACTCTGCTTAGGAAACTGACCAGAACAGTAGCTTCTCTTCAGTCCAATACACTGTACTTGCTGGGAACAGACGCGAGTGCTATTTGCACTGTGTATGGCAATGGGAGCGCAATAGTGACTCTTCTTAGCAGAAAACAACTCTTGCTCGTAGGACCAGAAACTGCATGGGATTCAACTCCGTTTAGGACTGGGAAACAAACGCTAGCTCGCCTTGCAAGAAACACACTCTGCTTTTGAGAAAACAGCACTCTTCTACTCTCCTGTGTTTCCTATAGGGCCAGAACAGTGAGCTTGCTCAGAACAAAAGAACTGTGCTTCCTACACACACGGGGCATATCTAGTTCAACTCTGCTTAGGAAACTGACCAGAACAGTAGCTTCTCTTCAGTCCAATACACTGTACTTGCTGGGAACAGACGCGAGTGCTATTTGCACTGTGTATGGCAATGGGAGCGCAATAGTGACTCTTCTTAGCAGAAAACAACTCTTGCTCGTAGGACCAGAAACTGCATGGGATTCAACTCCGTTTAGGACTGGGAAACAAACGCTAGCTCGCCTTGCAAGAAACACACTCTGCTTTTGAGAAAACAGCACTCTTCTACTCTCCTGTGTTTCCTATAGGGCCAGAACAGTGAGCTTGCTCAGAACCAAAGAACTGTGCTTCCTACAAACACGGGGCATATCTAGTTCAACTCTGCTTAGGAAACTGACAAGAACAGTAGCTTCTCTTCAGTCCAATACACTGTACTTGCTGGGAACAGACGCGAGTGCTGTTTGCACTGTGTATGGCAATGGGAGCGCAATAGTGACTCTTCTTAGCAGAAAACAACTCTTGCTCGTAGGTCCAGAAACTGCATGGGATTCTACTCCGTTTAGGACTGGGAAACAAACGCTAGCTCGCCTTGCAAGAAACACACTCTGCTTTTGAGAAAACAGCACTCTTCTTCTCTCCTGTGTTTCCTATAGGGCCAGAACAGTGAGCTTGCTCAGAACAAAAGAACTGTGCTTCCTACACACACGGGGCATATCTAGTTCAACTCTGCTTAGGAAACTGACCAGAACAGTAGCTTCTCTTCAGTCCAATGCACTGTACTTGCTGGGAACAGACGCGAGTGCTATTTGCACTGTGTATGGCAATGGGAGCGCAATAGTGACTCTTCTTAGCAGAAAACAACTCTTGCTCGTAGGACCAGAAACTGCATGGGATTCAACTCCGTTTAGGACTGGGAAACAAACGCTAGCTCGCCTTGCAAGAAACACACTCTGCTTTTGAGAAAACAGCACTCTTCTACTCTCCTGTGTTTCCTATAGGGCCAGAACAGTGAGCTTGCTCAGAACAAAAGAACTGTGCTTCCTACACACACGGGGCATATCTAGTTCAACTCTGCTTAGGAAACTGACCAGAACAGTAGCTTCTCTTCAGTCCAATACACTGTACTTGCTGGGAACAGACGCGAGTGCTATTTGCACTGTGTATGGCAATGGGAGCGCAATAGTGACTCTTCTTAGCAGAAAACAACTCTTGCTCGTAGGACCAGAAACTGCATGGGATTCAACTCCGTTTAGGACTGGGAAACAAACGCTAGCTCGCCTTGCAAGAAACACACTCTGCTTTTGAGAAAACAGCACTCTTCTACTCTCCTGTGTTTCCTATAGGGCCAGAACAGTGAGCTTGCTCAGAACAAAAGAACTGTGCTTCCTACACACACGGGGCATATCTAGTTCAACTCTGCTTAGGAAACTGACCAGAACAGTAGCTTCTCTTCAGTCCAATACACTGTACTTGCTGGGAACAGACGCGAGTGCTGTTTGCACTGTGTATGGCAATGGGAGCGCAATAGTGACTCTTCTTAGCAGAAAACAACTCTTGCTCGTAGGTCCAGAAACTGCATGGGATTCTACTCCGTTTAGGACTGGGAAACAAACGCTAGCTCGCCTTGCAAGAAACACACTCTGCTTTTGAGAAAACAGCACTCTTCTACTCTCCTGTGTTTCCTATAGGGCCAGAACAGTGAGCTTGCTCAGAACAAAAGAACTGTGCTTCCTACACACACGGGGCATATCTAGTTCAACTCTGCTTAGGAAACTGACCAGAACAGTAGCTTCTCTTCAGTCCAATACACTGTACTTGCTGGGAACAGACGCGAGTGCTATTTGCACTGTGTATGGCAATGGGAGCGCAATAGTGACTCTTCTTAGCAGAAAACAACTCTTGCTCTTAGGACCACAAACTGCATGGGATTCAACTCCGTTTAGGACTGGGAAACAAACGCTAGCTCGCCTTGCAAGAAACACACTCTGTTTTTGAGAAAACAGCACTCTTCTACTCTCCTGTGTTTCCTATAGGGCCAGAACAGTGAGCTTGCTCAGAACCAAAGAACTGTGCTTCCTACAAACACGGGGCATATCTAGTTCAACTCTGCTTGGGAAACTGACAAGAACAGTAGCTTCTCTTCAGTCCAATACACTGTACTTGCTGGGAACAGACGCGAGTGCTGTTTGCACTGTGTATGGCAATGGGAGCGCAATAGTGACTCTTCTTAGCAGAAAACAACTCTTGCTCGTAGGTCCAGAAACTGCATGGGATTCTACTCCGTTTAGGACTGGGAAACAAACGCTAGCTCGCCTTGCAAGAAACACACTCTGCTTTTGAGAAAACAGCACTCTTCTACTCTCCTGTGTTTCCTATAGGGCCAGAACAGTGAGCTTGCTCAGAACAAAAGAACTGTGCTTCCTACACACACGGGGCATATCTAGTTCAACTCTGCTTAGGAAACTGACAAGAACGGTAGCTTCTCTTCAGTCCAATACACTGTACTTGCTGGGAACAGACGCGAGTGCTATTTGCACTGTGTATGGCAATGGGAGCGCAATAGTGACTCTTCTTAGCAGAAAACAACTCTTGCTCGTAGGACCAGAAACTGCATGGGATTCAACTCCGTTTAGGACTGGGAAACAAACGCTAGCTCGCCTTGCAAGAAACACACTCTGCTTTTGAGAAAACAGCACGCTTCTACTCTCCTGTGTTTCCTATAGGGCCAGAACAGTGAGCTTGCTCAGAACCAAAGAATTGTGCTTCCTACACACACGGGGCATATCTAGTTCAACTCTGCTTAGGAAACTGACCAGAACAGTAGCTTCTCTTCAGTCCAATACACTGTACTTGCTGGGAACAGACGCGAGTGCTATTTGCACTGTGTATGGCAAAGGGAGCGCAATAGTGACTCTTCTTAGCAGAAAACAACTCTTGCTCGTAGGACCAGAATCTGCATGGGATTCAACTCCGTTTAGGACTGGGAAACAAACGCTAGCTCGCCTTGCAAGAAACACACTCTGCTTTTGAGAAAACAGCACTCTTCTACTCTCCTGTGTTTCCTATAGGGCCAGAACAGTGAGCTTGCTCAGAACAAAAGAACTGTGCTTCCTACACACACGGGGCATATCTAGTTCAACTCTGCTTAGGAAACTGACCAGAACAGTAGCTTCTCTTCAGTCCAATACACTGTACTTGCTGGGAACAGACGCGAGTGCTATTTGTACTGTGTATGGCAATGGGAGCGCAATAGTGACTCTTCTTAGCAGAAAACAACTCTTGCTCGTAGGACCAGAAACTGCATGGGATTCAACTCCGTTTAGGACTGGGAAACAAACGCTAGCTCGCCTTGCAAGAAACACACTCTGCTTTTGAGAAAACAGCACTCTTCTACTCTCCTGTGTTTCCTATAGGGCCAGAACAGTGAGCTTGCTCAGAACAAAAGAACTGTGCTTCCTACACACACGGGGCATATCTAGTTCAACTCTGCTTAGGAAACTGACTTGCTGGGAACAGACGCGAGTGCTATTTGCACTGTGTATGGCAATGGGAGCGCAATAGTGACTCTTCTTAGCAGAAAACAACTCTTGCTCGTAGGACCAGAAACTGCATGGGATTCAACTCTGTTTAGGACTGGGAAACAAACGCTAGCTCGCCTTGCAAGAAACACACTCTGCTTTTGAGAAAACAGCACTCTTCTACTCTCCTGTGTTTCCTATAGGGCCAGAACAGTGAGCTTGCTCAGAACAAAAGAACTGTGCTTCCTACACACACGGGGCATATCTAGTTCAACTCTGCTTAGGAAACTGACCAGAACAGTAGCTTCTCTTCAGTCCAATACACTGTACTTGCTGGGAACAGACGCGAGTGATATTTGCACTGTGTATGGCAATGGGAGCGCAATAGTGACTCTTTTTGGCAGAAAACAACTCTTGCTCGTAGGACCAGAAACTGCATGGGATTCAACTCCGTTTAGGACTGGGAAACAAACGCTAGCTCACCTTGCAAGAAACACACTCTGCTTTTGAGAAAACAGCACTCTTCTACTCTCCTGTGTTTCCTATAGGGCCAGAACAGTGAGCTTGCTCAGAACAAAAGAACTGTGCTTCCTACACACACGGGGCATATCTAGTTCAACTCTGCTTAGGAAACTGACCAGAACAGTAGCTTCTCTTCAGTCCAATACACTGTACTTGCTGGGAACAGACGCGAGTGCTATTTGCACTGTGTATGGCAATGGGAGCGCAATAGTGACTCTTCTTAGCAGAAAACAACTCTTGCTCGTAGGACCAGAAACTGCATGGGATTCAACTCCGTTTAGGACTGGGAAACAAACGCTAGCTCGCCTTGCAAGAAACACACTCTGCTTTTGAGAAAACAGCACTCTTCTACTCTCCTGTGTTTCCTATAGGGCCAGAACAGTGAGCTTGCTCAGAACAAAAGAACTGTGCTTCCTACACACACGGGGCATATCTAGTTCAACTCTGCTTAGGAAACTGACCAGAACAGTAGCTTCTCTTCAGTCCAATACACTGTACTTGCTGGGAACAGACGCGAGTGCTATTTGCACTGTGTATGGCAATGGGAGCGCAATAGTGACTCTTCTTAGCAGAAAACAACTCTTGCTCGTAGGACCAGAAACTGCATGGGATTCAACTCCGTTTAGGACTGGGAAACAAACGCTAGCTCGCCTTGCAAGAAACACACTCTGCTTTTGAGAAAACAGCACTCTTCTACTCTCCTGTGTTTCCTATAGGGCCAGAACAGTGAGCTTGCTCAGAACAAAAGAACTGTGCTTCCTACACACACGGGGCATATCTAGTTCAACTCTGCTTAGGAAACTGACCAGAACAGTAGCTTCTCTTCAGTCCAATACACTGTACTTGCTGGGAACAGACGCGAGTGCTATTTGCACTGTGTATGGCAAAGGGAGCGCAATAGTGACTCTTCTTAGCAGAAAACAACTCTTGCTCGTAGGACCAGAATCTGCATGGGATTCAACTCCGTTTAGGACTGGGAAACAAACGCTAGCTCGCCTTGCAAGAAACACACTCTGCTTTTGAGAAAACAGCACTCTTCTACTCTCCTGTGTTTCCTATAGGGCCAGAACAGTGAGCTTGCTCAGAACAAAAGAACTGTGCTTCCTACACACACGGGGCATATCTAGTTCAACTCTGCTTAGGAAACTGACCAGAACAGTAGCTTCTCTTCAGTCCAATACACTGTACTTGCTGGGAACAGACGCGAGTGCTATTTGCACTGTGTATGGCAATGGGAGCGCAATAGTGACTCTTCTTAGCAGAAAACAACTCTTGCTCGTAGGACCAGAAACTGCATGGGATTCAACTCCGTTTAGGACTGGGAAACAAACGCTATCTCGCCTTGCAAGAAACACTCTGCTTTTGAGAAAACAGCACTCTTCTACTCTCCTGTGTTTCCTATAGGGCCAGAACAGTGAGCTTGCTCAGAACCAAAGAACTGTGCTTCCAACACACACGGGGCATATCTAGTTCAACTCTGCTTAGGAAACTGACAAGAACAGTAGCTTCTCTTCAGTCCAATACACTGTACTTGCTGGGAACAGACGCGAGTGCTATTTGCACTGTGTATGGCAATGGGAGCGCAATAGTGACTCTTCTTAGCAGAAAACAACTCTTGCTCGTAGGACCAGAAACTGCATGGGATTCAACTCCGTTTAGGACT